>NW_026616039.1:0-31990 GCF_000801105.2 Raphanus sativus
TCATATTTTAACAAGTAATTAAAATAGTACATTGGACACTGATAATCTTTCCTAAGTACCTGATTTAACATTAAAAGTATCAGATACGATTGATGTATTAGTTAAGATATTATCTGATAATAAATGAGAATATTGACCTTTTCACAAAAGAAAAAGAAATAAATTATTAAGCAATGAAACACAATTATAATACATATTGTTTTAAAGTGAAAGAAATAACATATTATTCATGGTTAGAAAGCTCTTATTTTCTAAAAGTTATAAATAGTATCTGTAAGAACATCATTTAGTCATTCAAAAAGAAAAGAGACTAACCACCACAACAAAAATGGAGAAAACAGCTTTGATATTCATTGGTATTCTACTTTTTTCAGCATGTGAGTTTAAATCAAATTGTATTTTTCTATTGTAATTAATTATTCTTCTACCTCATCAGCATGATACATTATTATATTTACATACATTGTCAATATACATGATTTCGTACAGGTACACCGATTCTGGCACGTAAGTGTAAGAAGAACTCCGATTGTGCTTCAGTCACATGTCCATCCGCACCACCCGTTTGTTTTTATGGTGATTGTGAATGCCCTCCTGACCACAATAGGGCATTACCTGATGATACCAACTGTGGTGTGGCTGCTTGCAGCGACTATTGCAAGGCAAAAGGAGAAGTACCTTTTGCTTGTCTTTTGAACCATTGTTACTGTCGCAAACCTCCTATGTAGATTTTACAAAGAATTTATATTCTACTAATAAAAAATAATAATAATAAAAACATGTTCCTTAAAATATCAAAGTTTTCTATATTAAATCTATTATAATAAATTAATTATTTTGTTTTAAGTTTAAAACAAAATAGAATTACTAATAAATCAAAATTATTTTCTAACATGAATAAAAAATAAAGCATATTTATTTTTAAGTTATATGGTGAAATAAGTCAAGAACTTAAAATTTTATTCTCTTCTGTAAAGTATTAACTAATACAATTTAAATAACATACATTAATTAAAATTTTAGGAGAATAAACTCTAAAACATATAAATTACACTCTGGAAATTGTTACGTTAACTTACTACTTACAAAAAAAAAATGCATTATAAACAAAAACCAAACTCACTTTATTCATCGGCTGATGTTAATTATACGTTAAGTTTGTTAAAGTGATCACATTTGCGTCTCACTTCTCCATCTTTATCGCCTTTAACGCCGACCATGCCTAGTTTTTCCATGGCACGAGCAAAATCCTCGAAGAAAGCCGTCTGGTTATCCGCATATAAATCCACAAACGGTCTAGTGCCATTGTCTTTGAACAAGGCGTGGTCGGAAGCTAGCAGTCCAAGCCCTCTTTTCAAGTTCTTGAAGTACATATTATCAAATTTTCCTGGTGTTATCGGGTCGAGAAATGCTGCCATCGTCTTATTTACAGTGTAATGCTTGCATAGATCCTTAAGACGGTCTGCGTATCGCGAGTCGAGCTCTGGATCAGCCCGTGGTCCAAATAACCGGTTGCTGAATTCTATGCAATGAGCAAATCCCACAGTGTGCCCGCCGCTAAGTGCAACCATTTCCTTTAGAGTAAAACCGTTCTTTTTGAATATCGACATCATGTCGTGGACCGTGTGATTTGCCGTTGGAATGTTTCCTCTAACTTTATGGGCTTTCGACTCAAACCCATCTTTACGACCCAATTTGACTTCATAGAAAGGTCCACCAACAATTGTGATAAGGTCACGCGTGGACTGAGCCAGGATGTCTGCGCATGACACCACACCAGGACAAGACAATTCAAGAGCAGTCTTGATGCGCGTCACGATGTCAAACGCGTCTCCTGGAAGCGACTCATTGAGCTCGTCGTCGCGTTCAGCTTTGTTGAAAGAATTTGTGGCGACTAGTACGGACGCGTCGCATCCTTCTAAGAAACAATCGTGAAAAAAGACGCGGAGCGTTCCAGCAGCTGTCGTTGGCTGTTGGGCTTGCTTTGTTGTAACTGTTTCACGAACGATTTTACTGAAATCGGGACATGATTTTTGGTAGTAGTCTTTCGTTAAACTTGTTGCTGGTGCCGATAATATGGAGGGGACTAAGGCTAAGACGAGGAAGAAAACATTAAGAAACGATGATGTCAACATTGTGAATTTAATGAGACGTATATCGATTTACGGTTACAGTGCTCTCGTAGAATATGAAGATTGGAATTGAAATTAAGAGATGTCTACGAGGTAGATCTCTCTATTTGATTGTTGTCGAGGAAAAATAGAACCTTCGTACGTGTGGTTGGAGTTAGCATTTTTTTCTTGTTCTTCCTATATTTGTAATTTCTCTATATATAGTAAGTACATCGTCAACATAAAGGTTCTTAAATCTTAGTTAATATGGTTTGGCTTTTATGTAGTTAGCTAAACACATACATCATACATGGATCATGGATGGTAAATGGGGAAAAGCAAATTCAAGTATGCTTGTTTAAGGTTGACATTGTCATTCCCATTATAAGAGCAGGAAAGATTTGGATGCGTAAAATCCTTGAGGCTAGCTGTATGTTTCCGGTTTGGGTTGTGTATATCAATTAATCATAGGCCGCTCAGGGGCGGATATCTAGCCGTCTATTTAGATGGGGGCACAACAAATTTTTCATTACACTAGCAGGCCAAAGATAGAAAATTAAGCTAACATAAGATGCTAAATGACTACATGCTGCACTGATTAATTCACAAGAATTAAGTTACATGCACAGATGTACTGCTAAGGGACCGAACAGTTCTCATACGAGTTACATATTTTCATCCGTACATAATATTTGTAACACCATCAGATCTATTTCATATCATTTACAAATATCAAATGATACAATTTTGATACATTTGGTGAGCTGCATTTCCAATTTTAGCTAATATTGTACTAACAAACATTATGGAACGAAAAGGGAACATGGCTTAAAATATTTTGTTGACTACATTCTTATTTATAATGATGAAATTTAAAGTTAATCGCGCGTTTTCCGTAATTAAATCACTCTTTAGACATTATTCACATACTGTACGAAAAAATGGGACAATGATGATAACAACAATGACAAAGAGTTGGACAATGAGGGATGAGCAATTGATTACTGCGTCTCTGTTTAGTTACATGGCCCGTGAGGCAAATGACTCAATTAAGCACAAGCTTTTTGGCAAGAAGAAGAAAAAGCAACAACCAACTCATAACAACTAATAAAATGAAACAAATACTACAAATTTGAATTTTGTGGTGTATTACTAATTTACTATTCATGTTTTCCGGAAAAAAAGGAGAATGGTTGTTCAATATATAATTCTTTTTATAAATTAATAGGCTAGACGAGAAGTGAGATAATATGTAATGTAATGTTGCTATTGATTTGAAAGAGAATAAAACTAATTGAACACAAATATTGACTTGTGACCAACAAAATCACGTAATGCGTAAGATGTCATCCCTCATATCGATTTTGTTGCTTACCTTGCCACCACATTTCTACATTTGATATGATCTTGTTGACATTTATTATTATATAAATCTCACCATTCTCTGACCAACAATTGTTAGGAAATAAATAACCAATTTGTTTGTTGTTAGATATTAGTAGATACCAGTTTTGGTTAACGTGTGTTACTGTGTATTATACTCCTTCCGTTTCTTAAAGAGCGTCGTTGTGACATTTTTCACACAGATTAAGAAAGTTGTTGAAATATACGTAAGTTGTAATTAATTATACCTCTTTGACCAATAGTATTTTAGATAAATAAAATTATTTATAAAATTAATGCAGTTTGCAATTAATTTTCAGCTGAAAGTTAGTATAATTTACATTGGAATTGTAAAATGACACTCTTTGTGTAACAAGAAAATGAGCTCAGAGTGACACTTATTATGAAACAGAGGGAGTATGTACTATGCCTTTATTTATTGTACATATTCCTCCCAACATTTGATAATTAATCTTACTTTTACTTTTATACATACAGTTCTTATTTCCCCGAATGTATATGCCATAAGTTGCTAATGATGCCTACAAATCACCTACCAATATGTATTTATATTCATCGTTTTGATTAAGACTTTTTTTGAATAAGACTTACACAGCACAATATGCAACTCCAGAGCGTGAAGGGTCTGTGTTGTTAATGATGAAACGTGAAGTGGGCACAGGGATTATGTAATTTGTATTCCTTATTTGAGGAGTAAGTGACGTCCAAATTTTATGCATGTAGCCATTCTACATTTCTGCACCTAGTGACTTACTTTTTTCTAATATCAAAAATGGAAAATAAATTCATTTTTTGGTTACCATGGAAATTCCGGAGATTAAGCTCATAATCTTCTATTACGTCCGAAATCAGATTTTAGAAATGTGTATTTAAAGGTAACCCTTTGTATTAAGGAACTCGGAGCACAAGTAAACCAACCTCCTTGCACTACCAAAGTACCAACACCATGGTTGGAAAAATGAAATTGTTGGGTAGAACTCCTAGATACTACAAGAGATTAATTACGAACACAGCTACTGATTATTCAAAAACTTGCATAGCTATTTGTTAAGAGGATAAGAAGCTAACTAATGTTTATTAAAAGAAAGTTTGTTCTGTCTTCAATCACCATTACTCGATTTTGGTTGGTGTGGACTCCTCTAAAGGGAAACAACCAAGTGTGTTCTGTCTCCATTACTATATGGCTACTTACATTAATAAAGCATGTCATGATAGTATGTGTTTAACTAGTGCCCAAAGTTTTAATTAATTTTTGGAACTTATTAGGACTAATACCATCTCCAACCCCACTTCATTTTTTAATTTTTGCTTCATTTTGAAGTAGGTTTTGCTCCAACCTCACTTCAATTCTTGCTTCAAAATGAAGTCATGAACAGTGTTGCTTCAAATTTGAAGATTTACTGTGTATATCTTAATTTTTTGAAGATGAACTTTTCTAATTGTAAACTGGTCCTCAACTTTTATTTATTCTTATCTTTTGCCTAAATAAATTATATAGATTAATAATATCCAATTAATTTCAAAATTTCGACTATTATTTTTATCTAATCAGATGTTTATATCGAAGAGCATATGAATATTTGTTGTTTAGAACTTCTTAACTTGATGTAAAAGAATCAAAGATGAATAAGGTCATTTTTACTTCTTAACAGTTTGTTAATCACTTACAGAAAATTATACATATGGTGTTTTTTTCTAATAAAGATTTTTTGTGTTTGTTTATTCACGTTATATAATAATTTTCTTATATTAAAATGTAATGAAATAAAAAATTATGTTGGATTATTGTTAAAACAAAATAGTTAGGTAAATTAAGTAAAGATGAAAAAGTATAAGGTTTTATTAGTAATTAATGATAAAATAGAGAGAGAATATACTTAGAATATTCTTTTTCCAAGAATGAAATGAAGCTAACCATTGGAGTGAATGTTACTTCATTTTTTTCTTCATTTTGAAGAAAATGCATATTTGAAGATAGAAATAAAGCAATGGGTTGGAGATGCTTTAACCCACCTCATATTAAGACAATTCCATACCTTGTGTTTCTTTCGCTAAACTCGCCAACTAGAATTATCTTAGCTGTATTGTTAGGTTTCTCTTTTCTTTTGTTGATACAGTAAAAAAACAAAACACTAGTATTAGATACTTCTCTTCCCTCATCGATAAGTCTTTTCTGTATTTAATTGCTCTTTTAGATATATATTTTAGTACTATATTTTTAGGTAAATGCTTTTGCTTTATTCAATTCTTCTTTTAGATGATATATTTTAGTACTATATATCATAAAATATAGTTTTTAACGAACTTTTTTGAACATTACTACTTTTGTTTTACAAAGAATATCATTTTTATTATACAAAAAATATCATTTTAAATTTTCAATACAAATTATATTTATTTTAAAGTTAGCATTACTTAAAATATATTAATCTTATAAATAGTTTTATTTATCTCAAATAATATTAAGTAAATATGTATAATTAATAGAACGAACTTAACTAGTGTTTCGATTTAATATACTTCTTTTTTAGTTACCATCCTTTAAGATTCCTCTTGAGTATACTCCTACAGTATTTTCATACGTTAGATTAAATATTATACGAAAATGTTTTCTACTTATAAATGATAATTTTTTAATAAAATCAATCAGAACAAAAGTCTTTTGAATATTACTAATTTTTTTTTGTAACTGGCATTAAATATTACTAATTTATGGGGGAGAAAACAAGTATGAGAACTTTAAGAAATATATAGAGGAAGATTCAAACAAAAGTTGACGGTAACATTAATGATAATTATGCATGCAATGTGGACAGCCTTAAAAGTCCCACAAGTCTGTCTGTACCCTTTCGTCCCTTCCCCTCTAAAACCTCATCTTCCCCATTTATTTCTCCCATTCTTTCTCCTTTTCTCAATAATTAATTAATTAATTAATCCTCTCCTTAATTAACTCTTTAACATCCCCAAGCATATCTATATTTTCATCATCATCATCATTCATTTTCAACACACGCCTGCACTTATTATCTGATAGTGAATGCATAGAATTCTTTAACTCTAGACGCTTTCATTGATAATCAATGGCAGTTCGGACTCACCATTCTTCAAGATTCCTCTTCGTCAACAAGTAAAACTGTTCATCTAATATTAATATGCAATATTATAAATGTATGCATGTTTTGTGTATGTGAAGTTTTGACTTCTTAATAGAAAATTTACTGAGCAGTAACGGACAAGAAGATAATAATTGCTCGTTGCAGCTCCAGGACACTCCTTTCACTTTCATCAAAGCTGGTCTGTTTCTATTCCCCCATATCGGTTTCTCTCTTCTCCTTCTTACGGTGCAATTAATCGTTCTTGAGAAAAAAAAACAGGGGTAGTTGATTCAAGAAAGCGATCAAGAGAAGTTTCGTCCGTGGATAATAATATTCAGCTCTCTTCTGCGGCTGCTCCGATGAACCCTCCACCGTCAAAACCGCCGCAAGTTATTGCTTTGAGCGCGTTGTTGCAGAATCGTAACGGGAAAACACTTAACGTGGTTTCCACTGGTCTAGGTTTATCTCATGAGCAGTCACAGAGTCAAGAACAGCTGCTTTCGTCTTCTTCTATGCGTCCTGGAGATCTCGCCGGACAATCAAAACGTCAAAGAGATGAACTTGACAGTTTCATCCAAACTCAGGTGTTTTGTTTTATTCTAATTCGATCGATGTAAACTGTGGTTTTGTTTTTTTTTTTTTCTTTGATTTTTATTTTATGTTGTAGGGTGAGGAGCTTCGGCGTGCGTTAGCGTTGGACGGAGAAAGGCGTTACGTAGAGCTATTATACGCCGCGGAGGAGTTAGCGGGACGGAGGGTGAGAGAAAAAGAAGCAGAGCTAGAGAAAGCCACGCGCCTTCACGCTGAGCTAGAGGCGCGTGCAGCTCAGCTTACGGAAGAAGCGCGAGCGTGGCAGTTAAGAGCAGCGACGCGGGAAGCCGAGGTTTATTCGTTACAGGCTCATCTCCAAAAAGCCATCGCGAGCCAAGCTACGGCGGAGAAACAGAGTACGATCGGCGGCGAGACGGAGGACGCCGAATCGGTCTTCGTGGATCCGGAGCGGATAGAATTGATCGGACCTAGGTGTAGGATTTGCATGCTGAAATCGGCGACGGTGATGGCAATGCCGTGCCGACATTTGGGCTCCGACTGGTGACATGTAGTATTAAAGCTGATTTACAGTATGATTTGTAATTTGAAGTAAGTTGCAGTAAAAATTATGTGGTAAAAACTGTAAGTTTTTGCGGTAAATCTGCAGTAGAAATAAGAATTATGATTTTTAAAAAGCTATTGACTGGTAACCTTTTTGATGTATAAATTGCAGTATGAATTTTTTAATAAAATAAATGAATATATAAACATACAAATAATAAAATATTTACTAAAAACAAATAAAACATTAAGATATTTAAAAATATCTTAAATAAGTATTAAATTTGAAAAGTAAATTTCAATATATATTATTTTCTAAATATTATAATCTAAAATAATATTTATTCTAATATCAATAATAAAAAAAATTAATTAATTAAATAATAATAATAATAATAACATGACCTTTAAATTAAAAAAAATCCAATAAATAAAATAAATTACAAATGTTCATTCCAAATCATGTTTGCAATCTCATCTCGTACGTTATTCATGTATTGACCATCCATTGTTATTTCTTCTTCTTCAAGTCTACTAAGCTCTTCTTCTTCAATCCGTCGTCTTTGTTGTGCTTGACCACTGCTATCACTATCTTCAAAATCAGCATCTGGAATTTTGTGAAGCCTGATAAAATTGTGAAGAACCATTGTTGCATGCACAATTCTATTTTGGGTCTTGACGTCATAGCGAGGCAAGTTATCAAGGATTCTCCATTTCTTTTTCCAAACTCCGAACGTTCTTTCAATGACTGAACGAAGTGATGCATGCCATTTATTGAACAATTCCTTCTTGTTCCTAGGAGGACCATCATCAAATTCTGAAAGATGATATCTGATATTTTCTTTACTGCTTCCTCTGTATGGGGCTAGAAATCCTCGTCTATTGGCATATCCAGAATCAACAAGATAGTATTTACCTATAGGAGGTTTAGGGAATATAGGGTCTCCATCTATTGCATATTGCAACACCAATGAATCATGTGTAGACCCAGATGCACCTAGCCATGCATAAGTGAAGATCATGTTTATATCACATATGCCCAATATGTTTAAACTTGTTTGTCCATGCCTATCCCAGTATCCAACTGCATCACTACCTCCAACCTTAACTCTGACATGTGTTCCATCTAGTGCCCTAATAAATCCACTAAAAAAAGGCCAATAATTTGAGTTTTCTCGTAACTTACGCGGATAAAGCTGGAGCGATGCCATCGTTGGAGTCTTTAAATACTGACATGCAAGACTCTCCACTGCGTTCAACACTTCATGAAACTTTCGATAGACAGTCTCTTGGGAACGACCAAAAGACAATCCAACATACCGTTGCGTATCATTTTGGGCACATGTAACGAGAAATATTACCACCATCTCAACAACACTGATATGATCAGTACTCTTTAGGCTGTAACGTTGCTCCAGTGTTGTGCATAGGTACTGAAAGGTTTCTGGATGCATCCTTAACATGCTCATGCAGTGGTTTGGATTATTACGAATCTGATTCTCGAGATTTCGCCAACCCAGTCCCCGTTCGAATACCATTGGTTGCTTGGAAAAATGACGCTTGTAGTACTCCATCAAAGGTTGTAAAATCATATCTATATACTCTTCATCTTCCAAATCATATAGTTCGAGCAACTCTTCATCTGTAAGATTTTCTAGACCTCGAGAATATAATTCGTTTAATCGTACGACCTGCAAAAATATAAAGATTTTAAAAATAATTAGAATAATGTTAACTATCATAAAAGATGCTAAAAGAATAATTTATTAACTCTAAAAATATAACAAAAAGAATTACTTTATTCTAATTAAAATAAAAATAAAATAAAAAATTAATCATCAAGATTAATTCTTGTCTCACTCGATTCCCCCCCATCACCCATTTTCCCATATCCACGTTTGTATCCTATTTCTTCAAACAATGACATTAGTTCTGAACTAGATGGGACACCAAACTCCTTATGACTTTCCATGGTTGTTCTTATGATGTTTTGCTCTGGGTTAGCACTTGAAGGATCACCATGGCAACGTTGCAAAGCCTTGAAACGTTCTCCAGAGAAATTTCCGTGACGATCATATCCTGTATAACCCTCCAAAAATGTAATCCTGTCATGATCACTTTCATTGTAGACAATCATTTCTCGGGCAAATGGATCTTCTTTTAGTACTTTGATGCAAGCCCACCAAAAATTTGTCCACCTTGTTAGACCTTGAATTGATTGTAGGACTTCATATGCCTCTTTAAATGGCTGAGCTTCATTTTTTTCTCTGCGCTCTTTTGCTTCTGCAACTTGAGAACGACGTAACTCCATCATTTCTTTGAACTGTTCATTTATCTCCTTTTCAAATGACTTTCTTCTTCGTGGGATGTTCTTCTCGCGGCTCAGTGCAACGTCTTTCCCTCGACTAGTTTCGTATGGAGCAACACGTGTTTGTTTTCTGTTTGACCGCTTTGATGGACCAGTAGCTGACCTTGGAGGAGAGTCTAGTGAAATGGCTTGTGGGTGGTTATGCACATCAGTTGTATGGTCTCCATCGTTGTCTTGGGTTTCTGGAACAGATTTATCATGTTGTTCATTTTGTTCAGCATTTTGCACGTGAGTTGAGTACATAGCTTCTGGTTTACTGCCTTGACGTCCAAATATGCGCCTCATAAGTTCCATGTGGGGGATCCCATTTTCACGTATCTTTTTTGCATGGGGAATTTCCTGCACAACTCAAAGACAAAGTATACATGAATATTAGTAACAAGATTTGTTAGAAGAGTTTTTTGTAAAATATAAAATTATACACTAACGTACCTTTTCGCGGTCTTCCCACCAGTCAGAATCCATCTCAATCAAACCGGTATTATCATCTGCTGAAACTCCGGTAAAATTCTTGAGCCTTTTATACGATCCATACATATTTCTCAATGTATCGTACTTGCTCTTGAAACAATCCCAAGGAAGATTTATACCAGTTCTCCCCAAAAATTCTTTACAAATACGTTCTCTCCCCACGTCTCTCGGTAACTTTTGTCTGTATCTAATTTTAGCCAACTCAATATCTAGAAGCTCCAGGCATATCCCAATATGCTCATCTTCCCATTTAATTTGTTTTTGTTTCTATAGTTATGTTAAAATAATTAAAATACT
Organism: Raphanus sativus; assembly: GCF_000801105.2. Taxonomy (NCBI): domain Eukaryota; kingdom Viridiplantae; phylum Streptophyta; class Magnoliopsida; order Brassicales; family Brassicaceae; genus Raphanus; species Raphanus sativus. The sequence goes on from NW_026616039.1 coordinate 10,839, forward strand.
ATAACCTTATATGATTTTAAATTTGACATATCAATTATAAAATATTATAAAAATTTACCTTACGACGTGTAGTTCCACCGCCGTCTTCAGCACCAGCACCAGCACCAACATCATCAACATTTTCATTATTAGACATCTTCATCCAAAAATAATAAACAAAAAATAATAACCATAAATGGTACTCTATTACATTTAAACAATATATAAAGCTACGCAAGTAATAAATGAAAATTTATTTTGCACGTAAAGAAGAAGAAGATAGAAAAACTCAACGTAAGCTTATTGGTTACACAAATAAAAATTTTGGAAGTAAAGAAGAAGAAGATAGAAAAACCTTTTTGCAAGTGAAAAATGAAAATAATTTTTGCCAGCAAAAAGAAGACGACAGAAGAAAACAGACCTTACACTACAAGAAAACAAGTCGTTTCTGACTACGGAATCAGTCGGTAATCAGTCACTAAACGGGCTTACTGACTGATTTACGACTGATTCAGTCGTCGTAAAATACCTCGTCGCTAAATAGTTTAGTCGTAAATCAGTCAGTATTTAGCGACTGTTTCGCTACTATATGAGACAGTCGTAAACTCAGTCACTATGTAGTAGGTAATATAGGACTGAGTTACGACTATTTAGTGATTCTGTTACGACGTTTTGGTGACTGTCTTTAACGACTGCTGTTAACGACTGAATTTAACGACTGAATGTAACGACTGACGTACACGACTGAATATACCGACGCATTTAACGACTATCTCCCGTAGTAAGAAAACAGTCGGTATATTTTACGACTGAATACTGACTGATTAGTGACTACGATGCCTAAATTTTACGACTGATTTAGTGACCGATATGCGACTATCTTACCATATTTTTGACTGTCAAATTCATTATTTTGGTGTTTTGTCTTTCTTATTTTTCATGATTTGTTATTTAAATCTGCTAATAATAATACTAAAAACGATTTTGAAATCATAGAAGGTTTAAACATCCAAAGACTTCCAAGTTTTCATACACAAAATAAGAACACTCCTAGACTTTCAAATTAAAACATCCAAAAGAACTCCAACACTTGAGGAGTTTACAAGTTTCACACATCCAAAATAAAGTTTAAAGTGCATAATAAAAAGTCATAAGGAGAAGACAAGACCTAAACATGACTGGGATCAGATGAAGATGTTTCTTTGGAGATGAAGTCCAAGAATCTCTGGTCTGTGGTGGTCAAGTACTTTCGAACCATTGAGAACTCCTCGATTGTAGACTGCTGAGTAGCTATAACTCTGGAGCGCTCTTCCTCTCTCATTTCCGCAGCAGCAGCAGCTTGGGCACGCTCTTCCTCTCTCTTTGCTTCAGCAGCAGCAGCTTGGGCACGCTCTTCCTCAACCTTTGCAAGAAGAGCAGCTTGTTCTTTTATTTGGCGTTGAGCTTCCTGAAGTTGCTGTTGCATTTGAATGAAAGAGGACAAGCTGCTTGAGTCATATGACACTTCATTAAGCTGGTTCTTCAAGCTTCCAAGGCCATATATTTGCCCCCTGTCATTGGTGAAAGTGGCCTACAAAAATAAAATGTATAGTTAAGAGTCTGAATAAACAAGCAAAAACAACCAAAAAACATAAGAAAAAACTTTGACAGTAAGAAATTTAACCTGAATAAACAGCTCGTTCTCCTCTTCTATTGATAGTGGTGGATGCTGCTCGGTCTCGGTCGGATCAGTCTCAAGGGTGGCCAACTTAGCTTCTTTCTTCTTCTTGAAAGCCTCAGCAACTTGTTCAGCTTTGAAATCACTAAAGGTTCCATCTGATTTTGTATGAGCTCTGATGAAAACTTCAGCAAAGCTCACTGGTCTTCCCAATTCAATAACCTGAAGTGGAATGGAAGAAAAGATCAGTATAAAATGTAAAAAAAAAAAACAAGCAGTAGGGACTCACCATCTCTTGGTGGATCTGCATATAAGACTTCTGGCCAGAGTTATGCGTGTGAACACCAAGTCCTTGACGGTCAGACCGTCTAGCTGCTGATGCTGTCTGACTCTTTGCAATCGCAGCGTCAGTGTCCCAATAGTCAGTCATTTCTTTCCAGAGTGTGTCATGTATCCAAGTAGGTTGCTGCCGAGAAGTCCTCACATCGCTGATCATGCCTTTCAGTCGCAGTAGACAAATGGCCTCGAAATGTTCTTGAACAACACCAGTCAATGATGGATCCCATGTGTGAGTTTTCTACAAATGAACATAGAAGAAACCAAAGACCAGTAAGCCATCAAACACTAAAGAATTAAAAAAACAGAGACCAGTAAACCAAAGAATTAAAAAAACAGAGACCAGTAAGCCATCAAACACCAAAGTAATATAATAAAACAGTGACAGTAAGCCATCAAACAACAACATATTAAAAAACAGAGTCTAAAACTTAACTTAATAATTATAAAAACTCAAAGACAGAGAAGAGACAGAGAAAACTTACAGCAAATTCCAGAAAGTAGCCTTCTTGTCTGTATCTAGGCACACGAGTCCAGCTGTAGAAAGGCTTATTAAACTTGTTCTTTAAAATCTTGGTAATCTTCCTAGTCAACTTGGACTTGTCATAACCAAACCTACAAACATATAAGCATCATAAAACATATTATATCAAATCTTTTATAAGCATATAATTATCATAAAACCTATTATCACCAAACATATATTAGAGAAACTGATTATGATTAATTATAATTAATTAGAGAAACTGATTATGATTAATTATAATTAATTAGAGAAACTGATTATATCAAAAAATTTATAAGAAAAAAAAAGATGACAAGCGATGCATATAAAAAAGAAGACAAGCGATGCATACAATTTTCAAAAAAAAAAAGTCAAGCGATGTAGAAAGGAAAAGAAAATACCATGTGGTTCCTGTCTCAAGGTTGGGAGACAGGACAGTTATGCACTTCGGTCGATTTGGCTGGTTTAGGAGGGAGTTCAAAAGTTCCATATTGTTAGAGGCGAGATTAGGTTGAACCGGAGCCTCTACATCAGACATATCATCCTCCTCTTCTGGAATATGAGAGTTTTGTGCTTCAGAACTGAGAGGCGATTGGGATGCTGGAACTGGAGCCGCTTGACTTGGAGGAAGTAGGTTCATACGGTCAGTTGACTGAGTTTGTCGCCGTTGAGGTTGAGATGTCGCAGCAGTTGGAGTGAGAATCGACGGAGCTGATCGAGCAGGTGGGAGGTTCGTTGTCGGAAACAGGTTTCTCGGAGGAGGATAATCGCGAACAGACGGGAGAGGATTGTTCTTAGGGAGAACGCGTGGGATGGACGAAGATGGATCCCTCGGTACGAAGTCATACTGAGTTGGTAAGGTAGAAGGGCGTTTAGTAGCCCGAGAGGTGTTCGGTTTGACGGAATCGCGCTTCCTCTTTCCACCGGCCATCGGAGACAGAAGCTGGAGAGATGGAATCGGTGGGAGAGATGGAATCGGTGGGAGAGATGGAATCGTTGGGAGAGATGGAATCGGATGGAATCGGTGGGAGAGATCGAGAGTGGCCGTCAAGATTGAGACAGAGAGATTAGGGGCTAGGGTTCATCGGTGGGAGAGAGGTTTCGCGAAGAGGAGAGAGATAATTGAGAGAGAGGTTAATTAGGAAAATAATAAATGAAAATAATTTTGTTAATAACCAAACAAATCAATGAAAATTTCGTTTTCGCGGTTTGGGCTTTGTTTCACTTTCACGCGGGCTTTCTGTCCAAAAAATCAATGAAATTTTGGGTTTTCCCGGTCTTGGAGGCAAGTTCTTAAAATGAAAATTAAATTGAATTCAGTCGTTAATCAGTCTGAATTCAGTCACCAAATTTTAAAAATAATATAATAAACCTGAACCCCTAAATCGAAACCCTAATCCCTAAAAGTTAACCCATACCCTAAATAACATAATATTACAACATAGTAACCGAAGTTTAGAACATCATATTACAAGATAATATTATATAATATTACAAGCAACTTAATACGATTCATCGTCATCTCCATCTTCATCATCTGAAGATGATAAATTACATCGGAATTCATCATTAGGTTCTGCATCTGCCACGTCGAAATCAATATTGATCGGTTCTCCAGAAGCATGTACCAAATGCTCGACTTCAAGGTCTTCGACTGTGGTCATCAAAACAGCATCATCGTTTTCTTGTTGCAAAGTCACCGGATCATTGTCTTCATATTCTCCAAAAATGATTCTCCTCGGATTCACTTTTAGAACATTAAGCCAAGACTGCCTCGGTTTCCTTACATACGGATATGAAATATAACAAACTTGATCTGCTTGAGATGCTGTTAAAACAAAAAAAAATATAGTTAATAAAAATACATAAAAAATAATAAGTATATATATATATACAAAAATACCTAGAATAAATGGATCATATTTGTAATATTTTCTCGATGAGAGAACATCCACGATTCCACCATTTCTCCGCCGTGTGCCTCTACCAATAATAGGATCATACCACTTACACTTAAAAAGTGTGATTTTCAAATCGACTATCCCCTCGTACTCGATTTGTATGATATTTGTTAAGATCCCGTAGTATTGAGATTCATCAGCTGCATTTGTATAACTCTCTCCTTTAGTACATACTCCATAGTTGCAAGTCTTTCGTCCCTCACCATGCGTTTGGGTATGAAACAGAAAACCTCGAGTGAAATAAATTGGCCAGGTTTTGGCTTTGTTCACGGGTCCTTGTACAATGTCTTTAACCCAAGCAGGAAAAGGATGTGTTTCGCTCCAGTGAGTAACCTGCAAATATATATACACAAGATTAACACTATCTACAATACATAAATTAAGTATTATAATAGTATACTGAGACGTACATAATCTTTCACCCATATATGATATTCATCAGCTCTCTTCACGGAGAGTTCTTTTTCGGAAAGGTCTGGATATTTTACAGAAAGAAAATCTTCGAACATGCTATATTAGAGCAACAAAATCAAAATATGAGAAGGTATGCATTTGTTAAATCAAAATATGAGAAGGTATGGATTTGTCAAATTATATATACCTCTCAAATGGCTGAAAATAATCACAATTTCGCAAAACATAAGCATGTGCGCATAGGTAATCTTTTTCGGTAAGCCAAATTTCTTGCATTTCCCCGCTTGGACGACCTACCTGAGTAAATATATCCGGTACTCCTTCGACATGATATACAGGGACTTCACCTACTTCAAATCTTGTAAACCTACCATATAAGGACAAGAGATCTACATTTTAGAAGAGAACATGTAAATACACACGAAAAGGTGAACATGTAACTGATTATAACATTTACCTCGATTTCGTTTGTATATTGTCAGCAAAGTAGTGTTCTGAGAAATTAGCAATCTCAGCATTGATATATGCTTCAACTATCGAACCTGCTGCATGGTTTTTGTTCTTTGCATTCGCTTTCAACTTCTTAAAATTTCTTTCAAAGAGATACATCCACCTATATTGCACGGGACCTCCTAGTTCAGCTTCATAGGGGAGATGTATAGTCAAGTGCTCCATCACGTCAAAAAACGAGGGTGGAAAGATCTTTTCCAAATTGCAGAGTATCAAAACAATATTTTGTTTAAGTTTTTTTAAGCGATTTTTTTGCAAAGTTCTCGAGCAAAGGTCACGAAAAAATAAACCAATCCCTGCAATATATATATTAAAATTTAAAGTCATTAATAATCCAATTTATAAACACACTTAGAATTGTAATATACCATATCATAAATTTAAAATTAATTAATTTGTACCTGATAAAGCAAGATGGACGTTCTCGTCTAGGAGTTCTGCACATATAAATGGAAGTAGCCTCTCCATAAACACATGGCAGTCATGACTCTTCATGCCTGAAAACTTGCGCTTCTCCATATCAACACAGTTAGCTAAGTCGGAAGCATAACCATCTGGAAATTTTACCCCTACTTTCACACATTCCAATAAACTTTTTCTTGCGTTCTCATCCAGTGTGTAGGGAGGAAAAGGAGCTTGACCATCACTATCAACATGTAAGTGTTGCCGATCACAGAAAAGTTTTATATCCAATCTTGATTTGATTGTGTCTTTCGACTTGCCCTTCACACTCATAAGAGTATTCATGATGTTGTCGAAAAAATTCTTCTCAATATGCATAACATCAAGATTATGTCGAAGATTAAGATCCCTCCAGTACGGCAGCTCCCAGAATATGCTTTCCTTATGCCAGTTATGGGTCTTTCCATATCCAGGTTTCTTCTTATCGTGACCATTTCCACCACACTCAGACGTTTTTGGTGGATTGACACCTTTTAACCGCTCAGAATAAACTTGCTCACCACTCAAAGATTCAGGTGGAAATTCATTCATAGCATGTTTTCCCTTCAAGAAGTCCTTTTTGTTCTTCCTCAGTGGATGGCCACGAGGAAGAAATCTTCGATGACAATCAAACCAACATGTCTTCCTTCCATTCGGCAGATAAAAAGCCTTTGTATCTTCCATACAAATTGGACAAGACAACCTACCATGAGTCGTCCATCCTGAAAGCATCCCATATGCTGGAAAGTCGCTTATCGTCCAAAGAAGAACAGCTTTAAGATTAAAATTTTGATTCAAAGAGACATCGTATGCTCCAACTCCAGAAGACCACAGCTCTTTTAACTCCGCAATTAGAGGTTTGAGGAAGATATCTAGACTAGCTCGTGGGTGATTTGGCCCAGAATTCAAAATTGTGAGAAACAAATACTCTGGATTCATGCACATACCAGGAGGTAGATTATATGGAGTCAAGATCACTGGCCACAACGAATGATTACTAGACATCCCAAATGGATTGAATCCATCCGTACATAAGCCGAGATAAACATTACGGGGTTCCTCTGCAAACCCGGGATGTTGATCTTGAAAGTATTTCCACTCTGCTGCATCTGACGGATGAGACATTTCACCCTCCTTTGCTTGGTGCTCTGCATGCCATCTCATTGCTGCTGCTGTCTTCTTGCTCTGATAAAGTCTCTTCAATCTGTCAGCAATAGGTAGATACCACATACGACTATATGGCACTTTGGTTCTACGTCGTTCGTTTCTAGGCTTCCATCTTGGTGCATCACAAAACTGACACTTATCCCACTTTTCATCCTCTTTCCAGAAGATCATACAATTGTTAACACACACATCAATTGTATGGTACGGGAGACCTAAATTGCGCATCAACTTTTCTGTCTCGTAATGTGAACCGGTTGATTGGTTTCCAGCTGGTAAATAGTCTGTCAACATGTCACATACCGAATCTACGCACTTTTCACTCAAATTATAATCCGCCTTATTTTGCATGATCCTAGAAGCCAATGATAATTGCGAGTGACCTTCTCGGCAACCATCATACAAAGGATTTTTCGCTCCTTCTAACAACTCGTAGAATTTCTTCGAGTGATTGCATTCCGGATCAACTGGATTTTGACAACTATCACCATGTTGATAGTTATCAAAATTCACATTTTCACGAAATGCATCATTCACCATTTCCACATATCTATCTTCTACTGCATTACCAATGTGATCTTCACTACCACTTAAATGCGTCGAATCAGCATAACTTGTTCCTAGAGCCATATCGAGTTCTTCTCCATGCTTGTACCACACATAATAGTCGAGCATAAACCCTTTACTATATATATGTTTCCAAATTTTTTGCCCCGGAAGAAATTTCTCATTTTTGCAAACACTGCAAGGACAAAAGAATTTACCATTATTACTTTGTGTTAGAGGCTGACTGTTTGCAAATGTCATGAATTGCTCTACTCCCGATATGAACTCTTCCGAGAAGTTCCCCGTTTCTTCATCGATCCTCTTGTACATCCAATCTCGAAAGTTAGTGTAGTTGTAATTACCTCCCATTATGTCACTGAACGATTAGTTTTATTTTTTCTGATTTTTTTCTTTCTTTCACGCATGACACGAAGAAAAAATGCCTTCGTTGTGTGTATATATAAAAAGATTTCCGACTGTTTCCCTACTGATTTACGACTGATTTTAGTGACTGATTTATTTGGTCGTAAAAAGTTGTTACACCTAACATAGTAACGACATTCACGTGTTTATACCGGTTTTTTACGACCGACATGGGACTGTTTCACCTAATGTATATCAGTCGCTAAACAGTCACTATATTTCCCGACTAATTTACCGACCGTTTCTTACCGACTACATGTTAGTCCGTATTCAGTCGCTAATGAACGACTCTTTTGCTACTGGTTTTTGTAGTCGTTATTTACCGACGGATTGTCTACTGCTTTTGCTACTGTATTCTGTAGTCGTTATTTGGCGACTGATTCCCTACTGCATGTTTTGCGGTCGTAGAACAGTATCTAATCAGTCGTAACTCAGTCAGTAAATTTAGTGACTACGTATGCAGTCAGTAAAATCAGTCGCCAAAAACGTGTTTTCTTGTAGTGTTAGGTTTTTGGATTTTGAAAGTGATGTGATACAGCACTAGCTTAGGGTCATATATATAGAATTTTGTCTGGTATATTTTTCGAATTATCCAATAGATTTTACATTTAAGATTTTGTGGTTATGATAATAGTTGGTTAAATTTTTGAATAATTCAAAAAATTAGGAACAATAAAGATTTTGTTATAAAATCTTTGACTAGCATTAATTTAGGCACAAGTATTGACAGGCATTTGTAGTTCACGATTTTCATTTTTTTTAAACAAAAAATCAAACAAATTTGTAATGCAACTTCTAAAACATGAGATTTTGGTTGATGTAAGTTTTTGATTTGAGTTAACAATTTTACAAAGGGGTAAATCAAAATTGTAACTCAAGTACAACACATCTTAAATCAAATCTAAACTCAAAAAATTAAATCTAATGCATGATTGGTAACATTTTTGAGTTACAACTCTAACTCAACCTAAATCAATGGTAACTCATGTCACCAATCAAAGCCTTGATTCTTTGTAAAGGATGCGACGGAGGCGGCGGCGCTGTGCGCGCCTGTCCGATTTGCCTCGCCGTTAAGAATTACGGTGTCGAAGTTCTATATGTTTGATTATGATTTATAATTTATCGGCCCGTTTTTAAGCCCATGGGCCCATCTTACTCGAGCAACAAAGGATACACTAGCGGACAAAAGAATATCTTCGATGTTCGGTCTAAACCGATGAGAAATGTTTATGAGATCCAAAATTTAATCATATAGGGATGAATATAGAACATAGCCACATGTATATATTTTCGTTTTGACATCTTCTTTTTAATCTGTTTATTCTGGAAATTATTTTGTTTTTAGAAAAAGTACATTTTCTTTTGAAAATATTAAAATAAGTAGTCTTGATTTACATGTAAATATTTTAGAAAATCGGACATTGTGGGCTTTGAAGATGTATGCAAAACAACCTTTCTTTGTGTAGGTTAAATTTCGAGGAAACGCTAACGATCATATTCGTGAGACTTTTTTTTTACTATATTATTTTAACAAAAACAAAACAATCATATAAATTGTAAGAAACTCGTGTCTTTCCTTCACAACTTCACCTAATGTTATTCCTGAATATTCATGCTGTTCCCAGGTACATATTCATTAGTATATTAAGCTTAGATTTATGCTTATATTTTCCACTATTCGAGAAATCTTTCTGCCGAAAATGGAGTTTTAAAATAGTTCAACTTTAAAGGTTTGAGTATGTAGCATGAATCTGTCACTACATGGTGATGCGTCGCGCGCGAGAGTCATGAAAAGACGCAAAGAAATGGCCCAAACTTCTTCTTGTTTAGTTAAAACTTCTTCTTTCTTTAGAGCATCTCCAATGTACACTTCTATTTTAGAAGAAAATATAGAAAAATTCTACTTTTTGCCTCTATATTTAGAAATTGAAATAGCATATCTCTATATTTTCCTCTATAAATAGAGGAACTCTATTATAGAGACATACATTGGAGCAAATCCTCCTCTATAATAGAGTTTTTATACTCCCTCCGTTTCTAAATAGATGATGTTTTAGGGAGTTTTTGATGTTTCAAAATAGTTGATGTTTTAGTATATCAATGTACTTTTTAACTTTATCAAAAACTGTGTAACCAATAATAAAATGTAATCTATTTTGTGATTGGTTGAACAATTTTTAATTTATATTTTAATAATACTTTTTAGATTAAAAAACAAGTTTCTTAATAATCGTGCATAATCCTAAAACTTCATCTATTTTAAAACAGAGGGAGTATTTTAGAGAAAAATATAGAGATTAAAATAGAGGTGGGTTGGAGATGGTCTTATAAAAGAATACAGTTAAAACTTAGAACATTTTTTCAAAAAAATATAATATTAACATTGAAAAAGGAATGATCTTAAACGCCTATAGTGAAATAGTCTCAAAGTTTCAAATTTCTACAAATAAATCTGGAAGAGTATTGTCTATGTTCCTATTACTAGCGGCAGATGATCTAAGAAAGATGATGATGCATAAGACAGAATTTGATATTTGATTCTGTGGTAATAAATCTATAGTTAGATTGAGATTCGTATATTCCAAGAAGACATTTGGATTTCAAGGTCCAAATGAAGTTCCATTCAAATTGTGCTGATTAACTATCCAATTTGGTTATCCGGAATGTCTTTGAACTATGATTCTCGAATTTAGTTCATGTTGGACAAACGGGAAATCAAGACCATTGTGAGATTGTGATAAAGATTTTGGAGTTTCTTCAGTCAAATAAATGATAGTCATATATCAGATTGTGGACTAGTTCAAAAAACAAAAAATTTAGCAAGTAAGTCTATCGAAATCGTTTAATTTCAGATTATGTATTTTCTTGCATGTTATGTAGCTGATTGTATTCTTTTTAGTGGCCATGTAAATTTCTTCGAAATTAAAGGGAAAAAGTAATTGATCCTCCCTTGAAATCTAAGTTTGGTAAAACAATTTTCCTTGTGATTTGCATCAACATGCTTGTCATTCCACGTGACAATAATGCGATCCAACTATTCATGTGACTCCTTTGTCCCTGAAAAAACGATATGATGCAGCATTTGGATCCATGTACTTAATCATTCATCTACCGTTTTTTTGGTCAAAATTATTAATCTACTTTTGTTTTGTACATATGGAAAAAGCTCACTCGTATGAACACTTTCACTTTGATTGGTAACCAGAGTAATTGATGAATAGAGATTACGGATTTATATGAATTAGTATATTCCTATTAATCTATCTCATGATTCTTATGTCAAACTGTCAAAGTGAGAAATTCCAGTTTATCCAGACTAATATATGATGCATGTGAAAATCATGTGTTTTTTATCAATGGAAACGTTTAGTGTTAAAAAATTTATTAAAACCGCGAATTGGGAACTATAAAAACTTAAAAAGTATGTATAGATTAGCATACTCTTTTTTGTAACTGATTAACATGACTCTTGTACAATGGTGGTATGCACAAATGAGAAATATATATAGTAGTCCATTTGTATAAAAATAAATGTTGAAATTTGGTCACTTAGCTACAATTATTAAGCATTTAACCGGATATGCATGATGTAGGATACATATTGTTAGGTATGAATGTGAAAATAATATGGTATACATATGATCGTGCAAATCGATTTTTCTCTTCGTGAAAAACAAAGTTGACATACACAAGTTCAGGGGCGCAAAATGAGAAGTAAAACATTACAAATGGTATAGAATTGATCATTTTCCGTATGTTTTCAATCCCAACCCCAAAATGAAAAGTTTATACTCTAGTCTACGAGTAGAGCGTAAGACCATCTGCAACGGGAATCCATCAAAAATCCTTAGCGTCAGAATCTAGGCAAATAAAATTAAAATAATATTATTTAAACTAAATAACCTAAGGATCAATCCATAAATAAGGAATTTAAGGATTTGATCCTTAGGACAGCTGGCAGCTTGAGAGCCCTTCTCTCTTCTCTCTCTTTTGCCCTCTCGTCACTCTTACAGGATCGTGTTCTTGTTCATGTAAAGCTTCAGACTTTTGTTTTTGTTGTTGTGTGTTCCCTCCGATCGAAGCTAGGTGGAGATAGAGATGGCCGGAGCTAATGATGATGATGATCGTAACAACCAATCGACGGATTCCGCCGCACATGTCGCTGGAAAACGCGGGAACAAGGAGGAGGATTATTCTACTCTTGTTGAAATCTCGTGCTCGATTTGCCTCGAGTTGGTGATCGACGATGATTCCAGATTCATGGCTAAGCTCCAATGTGGTCACCAATTCCATTTGGGTACTTCCGACCAATCAAACTTTCCTTTTTGTTTGATCCTGTTTCTGGTTTATATTTGGATTCCCCGGATCCAATTCAATTTTGATCTTAGTAGACCATTTATTCAAAGCGTAATTTTTTTTGATGAATCAATAATATGACTTAAAAGGCTTGTCCCCCTTTTTTTGTATTTTCTAATGGTAGATTTGAAGTACAATGGACGTAAGATTCCTTATGAACACTACTACTAGCATATGACTTATATTTAGCTAAAGCTTAAATCGCACTTGTATGAGGATGAAGTTACAATCTCTAACAAATGTGGCTACAATCTTTGTGGTGTATTCTGTTGCTAACATATATATATATACGTATGGCTTTTACACCTTCAGCTGCCTTTTGTTTTCAGATTCCTTATTCTGTTTTGCTACTGACAGAGAATGCTCATCCTTTTTGCTCCTATTCTTTGTTGTATGTTGCAGGGAACTGGAACCTTCAGCCACTACATGTAAGTTAGTTTCTCATCCACACCCATTTCTTTTTAGTTACCGGTTAGCTCCGTGTTGCTCTCAGTAATATCTTCCCCAACTTTTGCAGGCAGTTTAAAAATGTTTTTCTTTTGGATTTGGGCAATGTAGGTCTAGTCCAAGAACCTCACCAGCAGCTAACACTCAACAAGGAAGCAGCAGCAGCGCCCAAATGCGTGAACACCTTTAGCAGCAGCAGCATCATGTTTATAGTAACCAGAGGCAACATCATCATTTTAATGGTCCCAATCTCGCATCACCTCTGGTCTCTGTGGTTGATCTTACGTTAATTGGCATTTGTGAAGGTAACGCTAGGGATAAAAGATGTTGTTTTTAAGGCAGAGATGTTGTTCTTAGCAGATGCTCTTGAGCTCGAAATTCTCCAAGTTATGTTTTTCTAAGGATTTGTAATTAGAGTCCACCATTGGATGGACTTTTATCCTATGAGTTATTAACTATTCAAAAAAAAAGTATAATACTTTAATAATAGCTAAGGATTCCCACATGAGGTCCACCAATGTGGATGCTCTAAGGTGCTGCATGCGCTATCATTCATAAAACAGGTATATATCAATTAATATAAACTAATTTATAAGAATATGATTCATAAACGACAAAATAAGTATCTAAGGCTGCCGTTCTGGCTCCTACTGATAGTAATTAATAGTGGTACTTAAACAATTAAGAAGCTAATGTTAGGTGTGGGATCAATCAAAAGTATATATAATGTAATGAGTAATTACTGGATTATATATACTTTATAATAATAAATCCCTTCAAAGTAAGTGGGAGCGAATCTAATACGGTAGCCAATGTGTTTCGGCACAGGAGACATGTTGTGTCGTGGCAGTGTCTAAATCTCTTTATTGTAAACAAATGAACCTAATGAGCCGAGAACTCCATCACGCTTGTGAAGCAAGCCTGTTCTCTGTGTTATTGAATAAACTAGTACTAGTGGAGTATTGATCAAGTTGATAAGTATATGGACTATTATCTTTCTTTATATCAATAATTATTAAAGCCCTGTTCTTTTCCTTGACGCTGCGGCAGCGATTAGTGTCACAAAAAATATACAACGGAGTAAATTCATCTTTTCCGTTACTGTTGTAAAATTAGAAAATCAGAGACGCGACGACTAAAAATTGGAGACTTTTGTGACGCCATAAATTCTGGCGTCAAGAAGGTTAGAGAACGCGGACGTTTTTATAAAGCCAACGACACAAACTTAAACACTGGCGGCATTAATTATAATATTTCCTTTCTATTTTTTAGCCGCTGATCGTTGCCGCAGCATCAAGGAAAAGAACAGGGCTTAATTAGCCTGGTGCGCGACAAATGTTGTTTCCTTTCTGAACTCATCCCATGTGACAAACTCGAAGATCAATACAGTACACTATAATTATCATTTAAGGATATGACTATAACCTATTGTACGAGAACAGGTGAATATACTTGGTTGGAATCGCAGAATATCGAATTAAAATCCAGTCAGGGTGATACAATATGTTCACTACCTACATACAGTAACTAAACATATAATTTGGTTAGAAGCTTACCCTCAAATCACTGACAAGTTCTTTATAATAACATAATGATATTTTAGCTCACTCGACGAGCGTATATTATTAAGGTTTGAGAGTATGTATAATTTGATAGTTGATTAGGGTTTTGCCTCACTAGTATCCGCCATAAGCGTGGATTTATATGTATATCCATCATATTGGTACTAATGTGATATTTATCTTCCATAAAGATATACTCCCTGATCTCTCTGTTTTCTAAAAATATTATGTTTTAGTATTTTTACACATATTACAATATATTAAACTATAATTATAAGTATATCAATTTTATGAGATTTACTATTTTCTATAATTTTAAATCAACAGAAATTTAATTTAATTTATTTTTAAAATTTTACAAAATATCATAGTTATTTAATGAAATATATAGATAGTACAAAATTTACCTTTATGAAACATTTTTTTAAAGATCTACTAAAAATGTATGAAATATATATTTATTTATTAACATATTAATAAAATACATTAAATTTGTATTGTATTTTATGATCAGTTATCTTTAAAGTTAAACTAATAATTTAATAAACTCAAATAGGTATTTGCATTATATTATTAAATAATAGAAAATTCATAGAAAATACGCAAAACCTTTTCTGTGAAGCATAGTACAATATTATTCACGATTGGATCTATTATTTGATAAGACTATTTATTTTAATAATAACCGGAGTACTTTTATTAGATTTTATAGCGGATTTAATAAACTCAAATAAGTATTTGCATTATATTATTATACAATAGAAAATTCATGATAAATTTATTAATGCAAATACCTATTTGATGCAAATACCTATTTGAGTTTATAAATTTGTTCGAGAAATACAAAACGAGATTGTTCTATGACAAGATGTTAAAGACAGTGAGAGTCTCGTAATTTTAGAGGAAGACTTGACTGAGCAGATTCGTTAAAATGGGCCCATGAGAATCAATTTTGAATCGGACGATGGAGAAAAAATGTTGTTACCGATAAAAAACGGTGAATTGGACAGTGGTAAATTTACCTGGTTGTATAGTCAATCACTGCTCATTAGGGCGTACGTGTCGCGATACGCCAAGTATTAGGAGTTAGGACACACGTGTGTCTCGTGTGAATCTCGAAGGAATTAATTCGCATCTATTTAAATACGCATCTGTCGAAGTAGACTTATTCCAACAAAAAGGAAGTAAATTTTAAAATTCAGAATTTCTTGACCTAGCTCTTCTTTTTGTGAAAACTTCGTTAAAAAAGGGATTTGTTCTTTCTTATATAACTATTTGTAAAATCAATATACTCCACCTTCTAATCAACTTTAGTAGTATCAATAATTCGAAACCCACAGGAAAACCATCAAACAAGGCTTTGCCACTGAAAGCAAAACCGGACATTTGGTAAAACCACCAACGAATCGTTTTTTTTTGTTGGAATTTTGATCACATAAGCAATGAACTAGTCATCTATAACTTATTTTTAATTGGATTGTATGTTTATTTTGTAATACTTTTAGCCGTTCAACTACTACATTATTTTATACAGAT
The DNA here is from genome assembly GCF_000801105.2 of Raphanus sativus. Classification (NCBI taxonomy): domain Eukaryota; kingdom Viridiplantae; phylum Streptophyta; class Magnoliopsida; order Brassicales; family Brassicaceae; genus Raphanus; species Raphanus sativus. The sequence continues at coordinate 26,676 of NW_026616039.1, forward strand.
CTATAACTCAATCAAATGAATATTGTAATACAGTCCCATCCCCGTTAATCTTATAAATTCAACATATATATACACAGAAAACATATATATATATATATCGATGTAAAAAGTACTATATAATCGTTCAATGATAGATTAATCGTACACAGGCAGTTTTTATAAATCAAGTAAATACGAAACCAAACAACGGTCCAATGGAGGCGATGGCAGGGCACGTAAATAAGTAGCCTAAGAAAAGTATATTGGGACCCTCCATCCTGTGTGCTAGGAAAGGTTGGTGGACCCACGGTATTTATGCATTTGAGAAATAATTACATAATTTCGTTCCAAAATGTTACGGAAAATACAAGAGAAAGAGAAACAAATATGTAAAATAGAAGCGAGTGACGTGATTCTATTTGGTAGATTTTTATTACAAATTAGAAATATCTTACAGAAAAATAATAATTCAGCACCAGAATTGTTTAATGGACACGTACAGCAGAAGTAATATATTTTGTAGGTATTTTATTATTTATGATCACATATAGAACTGAAAATTATTTTGTTAGTGCCAACGATATATTCAAAAAAACCTGGCTTAATGCCAACGTTATCAACAATATTAAAATTTTACAATTAAAGTTCGAAGTGAAAATTATAAATCAATACTGTGTAAGGACATGTGGGGTAAAAGTAAAACTTTGCAAAGTTCCGAGCCTTGCGCAAGTGTACGACGTTAACATGTTTGAATAATTGCTTACACTCTTCCTTTGGCGCGTGTTTCATACTTCAAGAAGGATCCTTTATTAGTTATAGTTTCCAAGGAAGTCCAACAATATAGTTAATGTATTTAATTTTCGTATTGTTTGATCAAATCATTCAAACCAAACAAATAGTGACTTCACATAAATCACATATAATCGTTGAGTGCGGTGCGGTATCGTGACAAAGCTTTCTCCAAAGTCTTCTCAATACGTCACTCATCACGGGAACAAAAGAACTATTAAAAGAGAGAAAACGACATGGTATTAATTCTACTAATAATTAATGTGTCGTTGCAATAAAGAGAATACACAAGTGGTGAGGTTTTATATACTTAACGCACAAGACCACGCGCGTCTGCTTCCACGATCCAATGACTTTCGTAACGTCTAAGTGCGGGAGGGACCCATGTTTCATGGAACCGTTTCAAGGTTTTTCTCAGGTTTTTTAACTACATCATCGTCCTTCACATTTAGCTTTAATAACGATGTTGCCACCAAAGTTCCATGAAATCCAACTGCGTTTTCATAATAAGCATATAGTTTAGTGATGATCTTAATAAGTTATTAACACTATGATTAGTGACACAGACAACAGATACCAGTATTTTACTGTATTTTTCTTATTTAGCTTCTGTTTAAGATCGCAGGTAATTGTTGCGTATAGTCTGGAGTAAACGTAACTGATATGGTGAATGTTCAATGATGAAGTAATTGTGATTTTAACCATTTAAAAACATTGATGACTTTGTGTTTAAAAGTGTGAAAACTAAAGTCTCGATAGTTTCCTGACATAGTTTTGCAAAAAAAAGTTATGAATAAAAACTGAATGCTTTACAAAAAAAAAGAATGCTTAAAATGTTGAATATATTAGTATGCGTAGTAACGTATTTATTAGTTTGTACTATTATATATTCAGTAGTTTCATAAACTTATTTTTTTTGTCAAATTTCATAAACTTAATTATTCAATCACGCAAATAAACTTATCCCACACACTTCCATAATTTTTATACATTGAATTTATATTTTGTCATTATATTCCATTTAAATTTGATTATTTAAAAACATATATAGTCGAAAACATATATATTTATCTTTATTATAATTTGATTTGAAGTTAAAAAGTCTTGGTAAATCAATTCATTTTATGTAGTTTTAAAATATTGTAGCTTAGTAAGTGTGAAACCGTGTTTCTAGAAAAAGAGCCTTTCATAAGACTTCACAGTATTACCTCTATTTTGCTCACGATTCATAAGAAAAAAAGTCTCTAAACTGAGGAAACAATAGTTATGTGAGCGCCTCAATTATTCCTCATAATGGTTAGGTAGTTCGAATTATTAAGAAACTCAATAAAGTAAATAAAAAAGGAAAGAGAAAAATGAAAGCGGTATTGCAAAAACAAATAATAAGAAAAGAAGCCAATAGATTCTCTCTCTCTCTTCTTTTCACTTTTATTTCCTCAAAGCTTTGCTGCTTTTCCTAACCTTTTCTCTCTCTAAACCAGAAATAAACCTGCCCTTCTATTCCTATAAAAGTTAACTCCATTTTCCTCTCAAATCTCCTCCACACCAAACCTCTCCTCTCTCTCCCTCTCTTCGCATCTCAAAGAACAAACAACAGAAGAAAAACAAAAGAATAACAAGAAAATGGAGGTCTCGACTAGAAAGCCTTATTTCATAGAAGAAGAAGACGATGGATTGGTTTCTCTAGCAGAGATGGAAGCTGGAGTTTCTTCTCCTTCTTCTTGTTACAAAAACACGAACCAGTACCATCTTCAGAGTTATTATTATAATTACCATCAGTACTCTGTTTCATCACCCAGATCTGTTGTTGTCTCTGGAAAATTCCATGATTTTAGATTCGACAATAGCTGTTTCGGACAACAATCATCAGTTCCTCATTTCTTGGACTCCTGTTTCCTCTGTAAGAAGCGTCTTGGTCATAACAAAGACATCTTCATGTACAGGTACACATCTTTTCTTTCTTTTTGATCTTTTATTTTAATTTATATAGCAGATATATTTGCCTAGGTTTTTAAATATTTTAGTCAGCAATAGAAGAAAGAAACCCTAATTCTGTTATTTGATGTTTTGATTTTTTTGTATGGGAATAACAGAGGAGACACACCGTTCTGTAGCGAGGTGTGTAGAGAAGAACAGATAAAGAGAGACGAGTCGAAAGAGAAGAAAAAGAATCTGTCTTCATCTGTGAAAGCTATGAGAAGAAATGAAAAGAGAAGCTCTTCTTCTTCTCCAACTAGATCTCGTGACTATGCTTTCCATTCTGGAACTGTCGCTGCTGCTTAGTTTATAATATCTCTTTTAGTTAATATTCCATGGCAAAACAAAAACCAAGAGAATCCATTCAAGCCAATTGCCGTAAAAGTTGGTTAATGGTTTGAATTTAAAAACTCCTTTTCAAGGGTTTGTCCTTTTTCGTTTTTATTAGATTTTATTTTGCATAAAGAAAAAAAAATCATGCAATTTTGGGAGTACAAGAAAACTGTGGCTAAACGTTTGCCTGTGTGAATTTGGTACATCTTTTTTTTGTTAATATGTGAAGAAAACAAAAATATATGTAATGTGAACATCATCATCAGCCTGGCTGTTCTTTTATTTTTTAATGATGGAATTGTAGCGAAATAGTACAAGATATATATATGTGTGTGGTGTGATAATAACTTAATATATTGTTTAATTTTCGTTACTAAAATGACATGTGAGACAGTTATGAATCGAAATAAAATTTGATGCAGTGGAATCAACTCTGGTTTGGAGTAGGTTTGACGTTAATGACTTCAAAGAATAATACAATGATGTATTATTAGACAGTTTGTTTCTGCCCATGTTCTGTGAGAGATCATTTGTGCAGTACAGTTTTATTGAAACTGAAGTACAATTAATTATAAGAAGCAACAGTACAATTTCCTTTTCAGAAAGAAAGATTTAAGGTTAATAAACTTTTCATCTCCTGCCTTACCCAGTCACAAACGTAGGTTTTCTGTTAATCACAAGTTCTTTTTCACAATTATCTGTAGTTTTCTCTTCTTGCAATCTTAAAATGTATTATGTCATCTCACATCAGATCACAATCACATTCACATGATTTTGGTTATTCAGATGTGAAGGGTTGTATAGTAATCACGGGTCAAGTTACTTGGCACACATCACATTCTTACCAGATGTGAAGGAAAACAGCTGTTGATTTGGGTTAATGGGCTTATAACTTTACAGCTTGGGGCTTTTCTCAGACTTGATATCAATGCACTTTACAAATATCATCTATTTTAAAAAATTAAGGCAGAGAAAACCATAATTATTCTCATAAGTTCATAACCCCTTTGTCAATTCTCCAACAGAATTTGATTCCTCGATAGTTTTTGTAAGACTTCCAACGAAAGAGGTCATTTTTGGTCTCTCTTTATTGTTTTCTTCAGACAATGATCAGCAGTTTAGCCACTCTCTTAACCATAGCAACTGAAATATGTTCTTCGTAGCTTCGTGTCAATGATCATTCTAAAGCTTTTGCTATTAAGAGGGTATAGTTTGACTCATTCTACAAGAGTCTTCAGCCAAAGGTTTCATTCGCCCTATTGTGCGAAGACCATTTGATGATCTCATACAGAACAACCCCAAAGCTATAGACATCGCTATGTGGCCTGAGATGGCCGGTTTCTTCGTACTCTGGAGCTGCATAGCCCTTTGTTCCGACTCTCTTTTTGGAGATACCATGAAAAAATATATAGAAGGAAGTTGTTACAAGTTGTGGAAGAAGCAATTAATAGTATATCAAGTTTGTAAACGAGATATGAGAAATGTTACTGCAGTTGTAACGTGAGTTTGTTCTTCTCCTTCATCAGCACCCTCTCAAGAGAGACCAAAAGTCCGATAATTTCCGATTAAAATCATATGTCCAAAAGCATGGTTGATGATTTGAAGTCTCTGTATATTACGTGCCCCCAGAAAATAATAAGATTTTATTTAGTTACTATTGGACCTCTACTAGCTTGTGACCCTTTCATTACAAACAAAATGATAACTAATATTCGAATATCAACCCATTTTCTTGGACAAAGCTCGATTTCTTTTTTTCTTTCAAAAATTTGATCGCAAAAGCCATAGCTGAAGCTATACATACTTGTTGACTTTGTTGATTGAGTTTCTTGACGGCTACGGTAAGTGGAGAATGAGGATCTCTTCTGGTGGAAGTGTTAATAGTGGGCAAAATGATTATTGACCAATAATGCTTATGCCCTTTTGACTGAAGATTAACCGGACTTCAATCTTCAAACCTCTAAACCTTTTCCATCTAATTGAATTCCTCTCTTCTCCTTTTCTAGCTTTTGAAAGCTTGATTGATGTATTTGATCTTCTTATGCAAATGCATTCATATATGAATTTTTAAAAAAATGCGAAACAAGCTATTGCGTAATCGCTCTCTAGCAAACAACATGAAAACTCTCTGCAACTTCCTTTAAGAATATCGAAGCCACCTTCAATGAACAAAACAAAAAGCATACTTTCAAACTACTTTCGAGATTATCATCATTTCTTTTCTTGTAAACATCTTT
>NW_026616040.1:0-31987 GCF_000801105.2 Raphanus sativus
AACTTCCTGGTTATTCTCCACTGATTAGTGGTTCCAAATAAAGCTTCTTAGATCGTGGTTCATCCTGGTTTGATAAGAATCATGAAGATATTGGCATATGTCCGAACAGGCTAATCTGGAATCATCTGGATAGAAAGTGGGATATCTTCTTACTCACAACTCCTATGAGATTTATTCAACTTCCTGGTTATTCTCCACTGATTAGTGGTTCCAAATAAAGCTTCTTAGATCGTGGTTCATCCTGGTTTGATAAGAATCATGAAGATATTGCCATATGTCCGAACAGGCTAATCTGGAATCATCTGGATAGAAAGTGGGATATCTTCTTACTCACAACTCCTATGAGATTTATTCAACTTCCTGGTTATTCTCCACTGATTAGTGGTTCCAAATAAAGCTTCTTAGATCGTGGTTCATCCTGGTTTGATAAGAATCATGAAGATATTGCCATATGTCCGAACAGGCTAATCTGGAATCATCTGGATAGAAAGTGGGATATCTTCTTACTCACAACTCCTATGAGATTTATTCAACTTCCTGGTTATTCTCCACTGATTAGTGGTTCCAAATAAAGCTTCTTAGATCGTGGTTCATCCTGGTTTGATAAGAATCATGAAGATATTGCCATATGTCCGAACAGGCTAATCTGGAATCATCTGGATAGAAAGTGGGATATCTTCTTACTCACAACTCCTATGAGATTTATTCAACTTCCTGGTTATTCTCCACTGATTAGTGGTTCCAAATAAAGCTTCTTAGATCGTGGTTCATCCTGGTTTGATAAGAATCATGAAGATATTGCCATATGTCCGAACAGGCTAATCTGGAATCATCTGGATAGAAAGTGGGATATCTTCTTACTCACAACTCCTATGAGATTTATTCAACTTCCTGGTTATTCTCCACTGATTAGTGGTTCCAAATAAAGCTTCTTAGATCGTGGTTCATCCTGGTTTGATAAGAATCATGAAGATATTGCCATATGTCCGAACAGGCTAATCTGGAATCATCTGGATAGAAAGTGGGATATCTTCTTACTCACAACTCCTATGAGATTTATTCAACTTCCTGGTTATTCTCCACTGATTAGTGGTTCCAAATAAAGCTTCTTAGATCGTGGTTCATCCTGGTTTGATAAGAATCATGAAGATATTGCCATATGTCCGAACAGGCTAATCTGGAATCATCTGGATAGAAAGTGGGATATCTTCTTACTCACAACTCCTATGAGATTTATTCAACTTCCTGGTTATTCTCCACTGATTAGTGGTTCCAAATAAAGCTTCTTAGATCGTGGTTCATCCTGGTTTGATAAGAATCATGAAGATATTGCCATATGTCCGAACAGGCTAATCTGGAATCATCTGGATAGAAAGTGGGATATCTTCTTACTCACAACTCCTATGAGATTTATTCAACTTCCTGGTTATTCTCCACTGATTAGTGGTTCCAAATAAAGCTTCTTAGATCGTGGTTCATCCTGGTTTGATAAGAATCATGAAGATATTGCCATATGTCCGAACAGGCTAATCTGGAATCATCTGGATAGAAAGTGGGATATCTTCTTACTCACAACTCCTATGAGATTTATTCAACTTCCTGGTTATTCTCCACTGATTAGTGGTTCCAAATAAAGCTTCTTAGATCGTGGTTCATCCTGGTTTGATAAGAATCATGAAGATATTGCCATATGTCCGAACAGGCTAATCTGGAATCATCTGGATAGAAAGTGGGATATCTTCTTACTCACAACTCCTATGAGATTTATTCAACTTCCTGGTTATTCTCCACTGATTAGTGGTTCCAAATAAAGCTTCTTAGATCGTGGTTCATCCTGGTTTGATAAGAATCATGAAGATATTGCCATATGTCCGAACAGGCTAATCTGGAATCATCTGGATAGAAAGTGGGATATCTTCTTACTCACAACTCCTATGAGATTTATTCAACTTCCTGGTTATTCTCCACTGATTAGTGGTTCCAAATAAAGCTTCTTAGATCGTGGTTCATCCTGGTTTGATAAGAATCATGAAGATATTGCCATATGTCCGAACAGGCTAATCTGGAATCATCTGGATAGAAAGTGGGATATCTTCTTACTCACAACTCCTATGAGATTTATTCAACTTCCTGGTTATTCTCCACTGATTAGTGGTTCCAAATAAAGCTTCTTAGATCGTGGTTCATCCTGGTTTGATAAGAATCATGAAGATATTGCCATATGTCCGAACAGGCTAATCTGGAATCATCTGGATAGAAAGTGGGATATCTTCTTACTCACAACTCCTATGAGATTTATTCAACTTCCTGGTTATTCTCCACTGATTAGTGGTTCCAAATAAAGCTTCTTAGATCGTGGTTCATCCTGGTTTGATAAGAATCATGAAGATATTGCCATATGTCCGAACAGGCTAATCTGGAATCATCTGGATAGAAAGTGGGATATCTTCTTACTCACAACTCCTATGAGATTTATTCAACTTCCTGGTTATTCTCCACTGATTAGTGGTTCCAAATAAAGCTTCTTAGATCGTGGTTCATCCTGGTTTGATAAGAATCATGAAGATATTGCATATGTCCGAACAGGCTAATCTGGAATCATCTGGATAGAAAGTGGGATATCTTCTTACTCACAACTCCTATGAGATTTATTCAACTTCCTGGTTATTCTCCACTGATTAGTGGTTCCAAATAAAGCTTCTTAGATCGTGGTTCATCCTGGTTTGATAAGAATCATGAAGATATTGCCATATGTCCGAACAGGCTAATCTGGAATCATCTGGATAGAAAGTGGGATATCTTCTTACTCACAACTCCTATGAGATTTATTCAACTTCCTGGTTATTCTCCACTGATTAGTGGTTCCAAATAAAGCTTCTTAGATCGTGGTTCATCCTGGTTTGATAAGAATCATGAAGATATTGCCATATGTCCGAACAGGCTAATCTGGAATCATCTGGATAGAAAGTGGGATATCTTCTTACTCACAACTCCTATGAGATTTATTCAACTTCCTGGTTATTCTCCACTGATTAGTGGTTCCAAATAAAGCTTCTTAGATCGTGGTTCATCCTGGTTTGATAAGAATCATGAAGATATTGCATATGTCCGAACAGGCTAATCTGGAATCATCTGGATAGAAAGTGGGATATCTTCTTACTCACAACTCCTATGAGATTTATTCAACTTCCTGGTTATTCTCCACTGATTAGTGGTTCCAAATAAAGCTTCTTAGATCGTGGTTCATCCTGGTTTGATAAGAATCATGAAGATATTGCCATATGTCCGAACAGGCTAATCTGGAATCATCTGGATAGAAAGTGGGATATCTTCTTACTCACAACTCCTATGAGATTTATTCAACTTCCTGGTTATTCTCCACTGATTAGTGGTTCCAAATAAAGCTTCTTAGATCGTGGTTCATCCTGGTTTGATAAGAATCATGAAGATATTGCCATATGTCCGAACAGGCTAATCTGGAATCATCTGGATAGAAAGTGGGATATCTTCTTACTCACAACTCCTATGAGATTTATTCAACTTCCTGGTTATTCTCCACTGATTAGTGGTTCCAAATAAAGCTTCTTAGATCGTGGTTCATCCTGGTTTGATAAGAATCATGAAGATATTGCCATATGTCCGAACAGGCTAATCTGGAATCATCTGGATAGAAAGTGGGATATCTTCTTACTCACAACTCCTATGAGATTTATTCAACTTCCTGGTTATTCTCCACTGATTAGTGGTTCCAAATAAAGCTTCTTAGATCGTGGTTCATCCTGGTTTGATAAGAATCATGAAGATATTGCCATATGTCCGAACAGGCTAATCTGGAATCATCTGGATAGAAAGTGGGATATCTTCTTACTCACAACTCCTATGAGATTTATTCAACTTCCTGGTTATTCTCCACTGATTAGTGGTTCCAAATAAAGCTTCTTAGATCGTGGTTCATCCTGGTTTGATAAGAATCATGAAGATATTGCCATATGTCCGAACAGGCTAATCTGGAATCATCTGGATAGAAAGTGGGATATCTTCTTACTCACAACTCCTATGAGACTTATTCAACTTCCTGGTTATTCTCCACTTATTAGTGGTTCCCATAAAGCTTCTTATATATGGTTCTGTCATGTCCCCGATCCAAGATAGGATCGGCCGGATGGACCATGGTGCAAGGGGATGCACCAAATCAGGTCAAATGACCTATGGCAAAGTGTATCATGTCCGGGAAGTGGGTTAAGGGTATCAGAGGCTGAAACTTAACCAAGGCAAGGAAGGTTCAAGCTTAAGGAAGCTGGACAAGGGTTTAGATAGCTGGCCGGAGTGTGAAACAAGCTCGGGCAGCTAGGATGAAGTGTGTAGGAGTTCACAGTAGCTCACAAGAGTTCTGGTCAGCTCCAGTAGCTGGAGTGTTAGCTCACTCAGCTGGTGACACTAGTGGTCAGCTCATCTCAGCTTGGAGGAGTGTTATGAGTTGACATGGTGTGACCGGACCATGGGCGGTTATGGTCCGGTGGGATGTGGTGCGGTCCGGATGGGACCAGGGGTGTTTGGTGGTGCAGCCAGGCACTTGGCAATGTGCCAGAGGGTGAAGATCGATGCATGGGAGCAGTTGAGAGGCAGTTGAGGGGCGGTTGGGCCGAAGGGATGCGGTGATTCCCACATGTGCCCATTCGGCCATTTACTCGCGCCCATTCGCCCAAAAACAGTTACCCACGCCTTTGTCTATAAATATAGACCTTGGGCATCGATATTTATGATCAGACAAAGTGGGGAAACTCTGCCAAAATTGTCAGAGAATCCAAGAGAGAAAGAGACCGGCGGTTTTACTTGTTGGCCGTGTGAGTGTGGTGTAATTTGTTCTTGACCGGCGACCAAGGAGGAGTTGCAGGAAGGAACCGTGGGAAGATGGAGACAAGAGGAACTGAGAAGGTTAGTGGGAAGGACCAGAACCCATCGTCGGCCACTCCTAAGGTTAGTGATGCTAACCATTTACCATCGCCATGATCCATGGGTCCGGATGGATGGTCCGCATGGACCAAGTGATGTTGGTTGCATCCGTTCTCCCTTCTCTGTCATTCTATCTCTTTTATTACATATTCTGATGATGTTCATGAGTTTAGACTCATGGTCAGGCCGCCAAGGCATGGATTGGTCAGTGTAATCTCTCCATGGCCTTGGTTGGGCATGTAAGGTTGGATCTCCTACTTCCGGTTGAGGTTTGGGGATTCTGACTTCATATATCTCTTAATTGGGATTTATCATGAATTACCATAGTGAAAGGATAATTTTATATCACTGATATAGAGATGGTAAGTTATGGCCATGGGGGCGGGTCTAGGGTGAGATCGGTATGATCCGGACCTGTTCTGTGGATTCTGACTTGACCATTCTCTTAGTTGTGAATTATCATGATTTATCATGATGTTTGTATAATTTTTAGAGGCCTATCCGAGTGGGTCAAGGTTTGGGACAGAAACTAGTTCTAAGGGACTTAACCATGCATTGCTAGACTTGTTGCTAGGATATCGGTTTTGATATGATCCTAGGTGTGAGGATCACGTCCCTGACTACTCTCCAGCGGATTGTGATGATGAAACAAGATGTGGATTGAGTGATACTTCAAAGAGTTGCGGAATGACTCTTGGACTATCAAAGGTTTGCTTGCAAGGTAAGGATCAAGGATCCGAGTAACACTTAGACAAGCTTTGATCAAACAAGATTCAGAGAGAATTTTTAATAGAAAGTGTTTGATGATTTTATTCATGATTTTCGTCCATAATATATAGGCAAGAAGTCTGTACATGCACAGCTTCTTGGAAACATACAAAATACTTAAAACAAAGGCTCCCTTGAAAACATAAATAAAGACCAGGTTTTAAATCCGAAAATAGACTAGAAAATAAGAGAAATGGCATGGTTTCATCAAGAGGCTATCGTATAAGTGTTGTGTCCAAGCCTCATTAAAAACCTTGTTTGGAAAACCCAATGGGACAAAACCAAACCAAGGAAAAGAGTGCAAGTCACAACACCTCTCTTGATGAATGTCTTAGACGGCTTGAATCACAACCAGAGTAGTTGGATAAGCACACTCTAGACTGCCCTGGATAGTGTATAAGAGTTTATGGAAAGCTTGATTGAATCTGGCTTGCTTGGATCTAGTCATTGGACCAACTGGTACTTCTAAGTCCTTGCCATTTGTTTCCTCAGGTTCAAGCTGCTCCATGGTTCTTTCTTCAACTTCCTTAAGCTCTGGTTCAAGCTGTTCCATATCTTTAGTTCCATTGCTTGTCAAGATCACATCATCCTCTCCCACTTGAGAAGGATTTGACCTCAAATCCGTTTCATCTGCATGATAAGGAACTAGGTCAGTAACATTGAAGCTTGAGCTCACGTTATACTTACCTTGGAGATCGAGTTGATAGGCATTGTTGTTGATCTTCCTGATGACTTTGAAAGGACCATCTAGTCTAGGCATGAGTTTGGATTTTCTTTCGTTAGGAAATCTGTCCTTCCTCAGATGTATCCAAACTAAGTCTCCTTCTTCAAAGATCATCTCTTTTCTTCCTTTGTTAGCTTGCTTAGCGTACAGCTTGGTCTTGTTTTCTATATTGATCCGGGCCTTCTCATGTATCTGCTTAACAAGTTCAGCTTTCTTTTGTCCATCCAAGCTAACTCTTTCACTCAAAGGTAAAGGCATTAGATCCAAAGGTGATAAAGGATTGAAACCATAGACAATTTCAAATGGAGAGAACTTAGATGCAGAATGCCTAGCATGATTATAAGCAAATTCTACATGAGGCAAACATTCTTCCCAAGTCCTAAGGTTCTTTTTAATCAATGCACGCAGCAAGGTAGACAATGTTCTATTGACAACTTCAGTTTGTCCATCAGACTGTGGATGACAAGTAGTAGAGAAACACAGCTTAGTTCCTAACTTAGACCACAAGGTTTTCCAAAAGAAGCTAAGAAACTTGGTGTCTCTATCAGAAACAATTGTCTTAGGCATTCCATGAAGTCTAACAATTTCTTTAAAGAACATATTAGCAACATTCACAGCATCATCAGTTTTATGACATGGAATAAAATGAGCCATTTTAGAAAACCTATCAACGACTACAAACACAGAATCCTTTCCAGTCTTAGTCCTAGGTAATCCAACAACAAAATCCATTGAAATGTCATGCCATGGATGCAAAGGAATGGGTAAAGGAGTATACAGACCGTGGTTTTGGACTTTGGACTTAGCCTGTTTGCAAGGGACACACCTTTCACAAGCTTTTTCTACATCTCTCCTCATGTGTGGCCAATAGAAGTGATCCTGCATTACGTTCAGTGTCTTAGCCACGCCAAAATGTCCTCCAAGTCCACCTGCGTGAGCTTCCTTGACAAACAAATCTCTCAAAGAAGAGTTAGGCACACATAGTCTATTTTCAAAGAAGAGAAAACCATCATTCTTGAAGTATTTACCACGACCATGTTGAACTGAAGAGTTCAATATAGCTTCAGAAGTAATCTGAAGTGTTTATCTTATGAAGATGAGTTCAAGAAGAGTTAAAGGAGTCATTGGAGTAATTTGGGAGAAGTGATGTAATAGGGAATAGTGTGGGAACACTATTCACTATTCAGAAGTACTATTCACTATCTTGGAAGCATATGAGAAGGCTTAAGAGAAGAATATCCATTTGGCATAGTAAGATGCCTTAGGAAGCAACCAGGAAGGTGCTGCGATCTCTTAAGCTACTTCAGGATAAGGTTTCTTATCCATACTGGGCGCCCAAGACAGGCTGTCTTTGGCTGGAAAGGAAGAAGCTCTTGCATAGTGAATTATGTATCTGGACAAGTAAAAGGGAAGAAGCATCAGTCAAAGAAAGCTAGGCGCCACTCCCTTTACAGCTTGCAACGGATACTTTTGACTACATCCCATCCATCCAATTCAAACCATTTAATCTCCACTCTTGATTGCTTATCTTTAGCTTAGGGTTTTCTATGTATTTGCCTTGTATTTAAACTCATGTCTGTCGCCATTGTTTGTTATGTTGAGAGAGTTTCTCTTCATCAATACACTTGGTTCTTATTCTCTAGTCTTGGTTACTTAATCTCTTAATCTTTATACACTCTCTACTCTCTCTCAATCTCTTAGTCTCTCATACAAATCATACTCGCCATCTCTATTCTCTCCCATACTCTTTCATATTCTCATCTGATTCTGTGTTCATCACTCAAGTACTTGAGCTCTGATAATCTTTTATGGTATCAGAGCAAGGTTGCTCAGTTCCTGGTGAAGTCTTCCGCAACAAACACAAGCTCCATTGAAGTTCCAAGCTCACATCCCTCACGCCCTTGAAGATTCAAGTCCATCCGGTTACAAAGCATCAACCTTTGAAGAGTTCAGTGACAGTCTTACTCTTTTGACTACCAAGATGGAGTCATCCAGAGTCATTGTCATCCCTGTGTCTCTACAAGGTCCAAACTATCTCCTCTGGTCTCGTATGGTGAAGACAGCTTTGGGAGGAAAGGGCTTATGGAGCCATTGCATCTCGGATTCTCCAAAGTCCCTCAAAGCTGCCGATTCAAGCTCTAGTCCATCTACTGATGAAACTGGTTCCAAGCAAGTATCTGAAGAGAAGTGGCATCAAGAAGACCTCATGGTCCTGTCCATTCTCCAAAGCTCCCTAGCTCCATCCATTCTTGAGGCATACTCATACTGTGAGAGTGCCATCTCGCTTTGGAGCACACTCAACAAGGTTTATGGGAACCTGTCCAACATCAGCAGAGTCTTTGAGATCAAGAGGGCCATCAACGACCTGACCCAAGAAGAAGCTGAGTTCACTGCACATCTCGGGAAGTATAGAAGTCTTTGGTCAGAGCTGGAATCGCTTAGACCTCAGTCCATTGATCCTGATGTGTTAAATGAAAGGAGAGAGCAAGACAAGGTGTTTGCTTTGCTCTTAACTCTCAGCCCAGCTTACAATGGAGTCATTAAACATATCTTGCGATCTGAGAAGCTCCCAACACTGGAAGAAGTGTGTGGCCAGCTCCAAAAGGAGGAGGGGTCAATCGCATTGTTTGAGTCAAAGGAAACAATCTCCTTTGCATCTCAAGCTGAAGGGAAGTCTCAGTCCACTAAGCCGGTTTACAAGAAGAGTGATAGAAGGGGTTTGAAGTGTGAACACTGCAAGAGGGATGGGCACACCAAGGAGAGGTGTTGGGTATTGAACCCGAGCCTCAAACCTGCCAAGTTCAAGTGAACCGTGCCCATGGAGGTTCAAGAGATCAGCTCAGATCTCTTGGGTGTAAGCAAACCTCTTTACCCTTAATAAGAGCTTGTGTCTTTATTTAAAAATTGTTTGAGTGATGTCTTAGGTCCCAGAATCTCATGTTTATTTTTATTGCATTGTCTTGTGTATTGCCACAGCTAGAATCATCATAGATGTGTTGCAAAATTGAGATGTGGTCTCTGATGCTTGCATCATGATAGATAAGCTGTTTTGCATACACAAGCTTGTTTCATATTTGTTTAAGTTCAATCCTTTTGTTGCTCTCGGATTGAACCTGCTGCATACATATAGTATTGCTTAGGTTGTTGCATACATCTATTGTTGCATAAAAAAAAAAAAAAAAATTAGCCTAAAATGTCAGTGTATTGTTAATAGCATACATTGTCATTTTAGAGATTGAAAAGTGCTTGATCTTGTTCTTGTGATTAGCTGGTTTCAAGATCAGAGCTTGTTGAGGCATTGGTGATCAAACAAGATGAATTATATTGGTTTGGTCCCAATGGGAAAGATCTAATCTTGCATTGAGTTGTGGTGATGTTAGGTACACATGGAGTGATACTGAGACATACCAATAACCAAGAGTGTAGAGGTTGTGATCTAGTTCCATTGCATATCATCACAGGATGTATCAATCCATAAAAAAAAAAAACTACAGGAAGTGTAGTGTGATTGATTGCAATGAGAGATTGCCATTGCATAATACCATAGGACATGTCTAGTCCAAAAGTCTACAGGAAGTGTAGCATGGTTATTATGCAGTGAGAGCTTGTCTTGTGAGGTCTCTCTATGGTGATTCAAACACCCTAGTTCCTGGTATAAGGAAGAGAGCAACTTACAAGACTAAAGATCACCATAGAAAGTCTGTTGAGACTGGTGGTCTTAAGGCCATGAAATTGCTTACACCTTACACAAGCTTAGTTCCAAATCTAAGTCTCGGATACTAAGCTTGAGGGGGGATTGTTAAAGAGCAAGTTTCATGGTCTGATAAGCTTGTGCAAAGGCTTCTACAAAGGGTCATCAGCCGGAGTTGTGTGTATGAAGGCTCATGAGAAGCATGAAGCTGAAGGATCCACACTGCCATCCAAGAAGCTGTTGATACCATGAAGATGGTGCACTGGCCGAGTTGGGAACTCATCAAAAACAAAAGGGAAGTTCCCTTAAACACTTATTCTCTTTTCAATTCAATTCATTCATCATCTCATTGTTAAAAAGCTTGAAATGATACTTAAAATGTCTTGATTGATTGTGATGCATTATTATGATGCAATCTTTGTTTCTTGATAAGTACTGATGCACCTTTGGGATAATGTATCAGGTACCATTGCTTGGCGCCTCACTGAAGTGTTCCTGGTCATCTCCTAGCTTCTCTAAAGAGGCTTTGAAGTCCATTGAGAGGGGGAGATTCAAACCGAGGTCTATGAAGAGGGCAAGCTTAGTTTGATGTATTGATCAGTCTCACTGGTGTTTGAAGAAGTTCTGGTCGCCTCCTAGCCTTTCTAAGAAGAAGCCTTGAAGCTGATTGAGAGGGGGAGTCCCAAACCGGTTCCATAAAGAAGTGAAGCTGAGGTGTGTGTGTGCGCAAAGCCTTGAGAGTTGCTGCACCAGTTTAGGCCATGATCCAGAACTTCTTGTGTCCAACCACACTGGTTCTAAGGCACAAGAGTTCATTGGCCAATCCCTAGGCTTTGGAGAGCTCTACTCTTTTTCCCTTGCAAAGTTTTGTCCCAATGGGTTTTCTTTGCAAGGTTTTTAATGAGGGAGACTCTTCAGAGTTCCAAGCTTGACTTAGGATCATCTAAAGTCAAGCTTGAGGGGGAGTGTTGAACTGAAGAGTTCAATATAGCTTCAGAAGTAATCTGAAGTGTTTATCTTATGAAGATGAGTTCAAGAAGAGTTAAAGGAGTCATTGGAGTAATTTGGGAGAAGTGATGTAATAGGGAATAGTGTGGGAACACTATTCACTATTCAGAAGTACTATTCACTATCTTGGAAGCATATGAGAAGGCTTAAGAGAAGAATATCCATTTGGCATAGTAAGATGCCTTAGGAAGCAACCAGGAAGGTGCTGCGATCTCTTAAGCTACTTCAGGATAAGGTTTCTTATCCATACTGGGCGCCCAAGACAGGCTGTCTTTGGCTGGAAAGGAAGAAGCTCTTGCATAGTGAATTATGTATCTGGACAAGTAAAAGGGAAGAAGCATCAGTCAAAGAAAGCTAGGCGCCACTCCCTTTACAGCTTGCAACGGATACTTTTGACTACATCCCATCCATCCAATTCAAACCATTTAATCTCCACTCTTGATTGCTTATCTTTAGCTTAGGGTTTTCTATGTATTTGCCTTGTATTTAAACTCATGTCTGTCGCCATTGTTTGTTATGTTGAGAGAGTTTCTCTTCATCAATACACTTGGTTCTTATTCTCTAGTCTTGGTTACTTAATCTCTTAATCTTTATACACTCTCTACTCTCTCTCAATCTCTTAGTCTCTCATACAAATCATACTCGCCATCTCTATTCTCTCCCATACTCTTTCATATTCTCATCTGATTCTGTGTTCATCACTCAAGTACTTGAGCTCTGATAATCTTTTAGACCAAACTTCTCACAAGAAGCATATATATCTTTAAAATCAGAATCAGTGGCATATAAAGTTTTGATGTGCTCAAATCCAAGTAATTTCGTTTCAAGAGTGTTCAAGAGAACATACCTTCGAGATAGTGCATCAGCAACTATGTTTTCCTTACCTTTCTTGTATTTGATCACATAAGGAAAGGTTTCAATGAATTCAATCCATCTAGCATGTCTCTTGTTCAGTTTCTGTTGTCCCTTGAGATGCTTTAGAGACTCATGATCAGTGTGGATGACGAACTCCTTAGGCCAGAGATAGTGTTGCCATGTTTGCAAAGCCCTCACAAGCGCATAGAGCTCTTTGTCATACGTTGGATAGTTCAGAGTAGCCCCTCCAAGCTTTTCACTAAAGAAAGCTATAGGTTTCTTTTCCTGCATAAGCACAGCACCTACACCAATACCAGAAGCATCACATTCTATTTCAAATGTTTTAGAAAAGTCAGGGAGAGAAAGAACTGGTGAATTGGTGAGTTTCTCTTTTAAGGCTTGGAATGCTTCTTCTTGGAATTGTTCCCACTTGAACCCAACGTTTTTCTTGATTACTTCAGTCAGTGGTGCAGCCACAGTACTAAAATCCTTGACAAATTTTCTGTAGAATCCGGCTAGACCATGGAAGCTTCTCACTTCACCAACTGTCTTTGGGCTTGGCCATTCCTTGATAGCTTTGATCTTTTCTTCATCAACCTTGATTCCATCTGCACTCACAACAAAACCTAAAAAGACAAGGTTATCTGCTCCAAAAGTACATTTCTTTAAATTAGCAAACAAGGATTCCTTCCTAAGCACTTCTAGAACCTTTCTAAGATGCTCAACATGCTCATCTAAGTTCTTGCTGTAGATCAAAATGTCATCAAAGTAAACCACAACAAAATGACCTATAAATGATCTAAGAACATGGTTCATTAACCTCATGAAAGTACTAGGCGCATTAGTCAGCCCAAATGGCATCACTAACCATTCATATAGCCCCTGCTTCGTTTTAAAAGCAGTTTTCCACTCATCACCCTCTTTCATTCTAATTTGGTGATACCCACTTTTCAAATCAACCTTAGAAAAGATGCTAGAACCATGCAACTCATCAAGCATATCATCTAATCTAGGAATGGGATATCGATACTTTACAGTGATATTGTTGATGGCTCTGCAATCGACACACATTCTCCAGCTACCATCTTTCTTTGGTACAAGTAAGACTGGAACTGCACATGGGCTCATGCTCTCACGAATATGACCTTTCTCCATAAGCTCAGTGACTTGTTGCTGTAGCTCTTTGGTCTCCAGAGGATTGGTTCTATAGGCTGGCTTGTTCGGTAGAGAAGCCCCTGGAATAAAATCGATTTGATGCTCTATTCCTCTGATAGGTGGCAGTCCTTGTGGAGCTTCTTCTGGAAAAACATCTTTGAATTCCTGCAAAAGAAATTGTATCTTGCTAGGAAGATCCTGCACTGGCTTTGTTATGTTTAAACATTCTTTAAAAACAATCAGCAAGTGAGGTAAAGAACTTCCCTTTGGTTGAAGCAATATATTAGCCTGCTGCTTTTTCTTAGATTCTGAGGTCGCTTTGTTCTTCTTCAAGGCTATCTGATCTAGATGAACTTCTTGCGGTGTCAAAGGAACCAAAACAGTCTTCTTTCCTTTGTACTCAAACGAGTATCTGTTTGTGAACCCATCATGAAGTGTTCTTCTGTCGGATTGCCAAGGTCTACCAAGCAATATGTGTCCAGCATCCATTGGTAAGACATCACACAGTATCTCTTCCTCATACTTCCCAATAGACAATGGTACCTTAACTTGATGCTTTACCTCTAGCTCTCCTTCGTCATTAAGCCATTGTAACTTGTAAGTTGTTGGTCTTTTTATGACCTTCAGACCAAGTTTCTCCACCATGGTTTCACTTGCAACATTGGTACAACTTCCTCCATCTATAACCAAGCTGCAAACCTTCCCGTGAACCATACAGCGAGTGTGAAACAGATTCTCTCTCTGCTCATCTCCATCGGTCTTGGCTTGGAGATTCAGTGTTCTTCTAGTAACAAGTAACTCTCCACGAGTTGGCATTTCCACCCTTTCTTCTTCAGACTCAGATACCTCTTCCTCGGATTCAATGTCACCATTTTCTCTGATGAGTATTACCCTTTTGTTGGAGCAGCTACTGGCATAGTGTCCATATCCTTTACACTTGTAGCACTGTATGTCTCTGGATTTGGATGCAGTGGCTACTTCCTTTCCTTTAACACTTTGTTCCTCCACTTTAGGCTTGGAGAATGGTCTGGATTCTCTGATCTTTTCGTCCTTCTGGTAGTGTGGTTTGCTGGCTCCATAGCTAGACTTGTAACTTCTTCTTTTCAACTGCTGTTCAAACATAATCGCCTTGTGCAGAAGCTCTTCCATCTCAACGTAGTGATGAACTTCAAGTCTGTCCATGATGTCTCTGTTTAGACCACCCATGAATCTGGCCATTGTTGCTTCTCTGTCTTCTTGTATATCAGCTCTCAGCATAAGAGTTTCCATTTCCTTATAATATTCCTCAACTGATCTACTTCCTTGAGACAGTGTTCTGAGCTTGAAGTGCAACTCTCTGTGGTAGTGGCTCGGTACAAATCTCTTCCTCATGATTACCTTCATCTGGTTCCAGGTTTCAACAGGAAAATCTCCAGCTCTTCTTCTTGCTGTAACCAAGTTATCCCACCAACTTAAAGCATACTCCTTGAACTCAGTAGGAGCAAGTTTCATTTTATACTCTGCAGTGTAGTCTCTGCAATTGAACACGAGTTCAATCTTCTTTTCCCACTCTAAGTATTCTTCTGGATCAGCAGTGCCTTTAAACTCAGGAATTTTCAGTTTCAAACCACCAAGAGGATCGCTGGTTTTTGGCCTTTCTTCCTGGTCACGCCTCCTTCTTCTGGTATCAATGGATCGGTTTGAATGGCTATAGTAACTTTCTGTAGCAGATCGATCTGAAGTCCTTCTAGGTCTCTCACGATCTGAGTGCACAACCTCAGCCCTGAAGTGCTCTAGTCTCTGATCCATCAAAGTAGTCATGCGTGCAGTCAAAGCATCAAGTAACAGTGGATTCATTCCATTATTCCTATCGTCCTCGTCTGCCATGGTTCCTGTTGAATTTTAAAGCACAAAACCAGTAAAAGAGATCATAGAAACAGAAAATAACAGAAAACACAGAAACTGAGATCGATTCAAAAACTTTTATGAAGAACCCTAATTCTTTTTCTTAACAATTTCGAAATTTTAATCAGATTATTTAGCAAGTTCAACACTTGTTCTAGACAGATCTGACATTAACAAACATGATTCTAACAAGATCTAGACTTTAGAACAGATCTGAGAACAGAATATGAAAAGTCTAAAAGTTGCAGAACTGGAAAAACACAACCTTTTGATGGAGATCTGCTCTGATACCACTTGATATGATCCTAGGTGTGAGGATCACGTCCCTGACTACTCTCCAGCGGATTGTGATGATGAAACAAGATGTGGATTGAGTGATACTTCAAAGAGTTGCGGAATGACTCTTGGACTATCAAAGGTTTGCTTGCAAGGTAAGGATCAAGGATCCGAGTAACACTTAGACAAGCTTTGATCAAACAAGATTCAGAGAGAATTTTTAATAGAAAGTGTTTGATGATTTTATTCATGATTTTCGTCCATCATATATAGGCAAGAAGTCTGTACATGCACAGCTTCTTGGAAACATACAAAATACTTAAAACAAAGGCTCCCTTGAAAACATAAATAAAGACCAAGTTTTAAATCCGAAAATAGACTAGAAAATAAGAGAAATGGCATGGTTTCATCAAGAGGCTATCGTATAAGTGTTGTGTCCAAGCCTCATTAAAAACCTTGTTTGGAAAACCCAATGGGACAAAACCAAACCAAGGAAAAGAGTGCAAGTCACAACACCTCTCTTGATGAATGTCTTAGACGGCTTGAATCACAACCAGAGTAGTTGGATAAGCACACTCTAGACTGCCCTGGATAGTGTATAAGAGTTTATGGAAAGCTTGATTGAATCTGGCTTGCTTGGATCTAGTCATTGGACCAACTGGTACTTCTAAGTCCTTGCCATTTGTTTCCTCAGGTTCAAGCTGCTCCATGGTTCTTTCTTCAACTTCCTTAAGCTCTGGTTCAAGCTGTTCCATATCTTTAGTTCCATTGCTTGTCAAGATCACATCAGGTTTGATTGTGTATTTGATGGGTTTTATATGATTGCAGGATCTAGCCAGGATCGTGGGAAAGCCAAGGAGCTGTGAAGACTCAAGCCAAGGATGGATGTGTGATGTGTGTTTAGATAGAATGGAACTTATGATAGCCTATTGTGCAAACTGATTGATAGTACTACATTGTATGGATCACATGGTTTATATTAATAAAATGAATGTTTACTTTAGCTTCCGCATTGCTTATGATTTGTATATGAACCTCAGATTCACTTGAAAATGACTTAGAATTATTTGGACATAAACCGGCCAATTGCACTTAGATGTTTAGGTTAAGGCCGCGGATCAGTTGGGTCATGGGATCCAGGTTCGGGTCTTACAAGTTGGTATCAGAGCATGCTTGATTCTAGGACTTGGGGGTTATGGTTTGATCATCACACATCCGGCTGGGGTCTCACAGTATAGGGCTTGATTTACCTTTGTCTTAGGAACTGGTTTGATAGATCATTGTTTAAGAGTTACTAACATTGATCTTGTGTGTTGTTTTTGATGCTCCTAAGGGTGGTAAGAGTCGGAGCAAGTCCAAGAGGACTAAGGATGGAGCTGGAGCATCTGGCCAAGGCGGCGCGGATGGAGCCAATCCAAGTGTGGTGCTGCCTAACCCAAGCATTGGTGTGGACAGTGCAACTGGATTGCCTCGAGCTCGGATCATTCCGACTGAGATTCAAGGGAGCCTAGCTGAACAGCAGCAGAAGGCAGCTGAGGAGACTAGGCAGCAGCTGGAACAAGCTGAGCTAGCAAGGCAGTTGCAAAATGACATGGAGGTTGAGGGAGAGTCCTCACATGCTGGTGATCAGGGCGGCCGGGGCATTGGTGAAGGCAATGTTGGGGCCAACCAAGGAAATCAGCTGGTGGAACCTTCCATGAAAGAGGTGCTTGATGCAATCAGGCTCATGGGTAGTCAGATGTTGGCTATGGCCCAAGTGATCACTCCATTGGTGAATTCATCAGTGGGGCAAGCTCCACAAGTTCAGGTGGTGGTACCAGAAGCTGCTGGACGAGTTGCACCGGTTGATGAGGTGATTGAACTCGATCCACCAGCTAGAAGAGCTGGTAAGGTGGATTACCTGAAGGTGCTGGAGCACATATCTCGCCTAGGGACAAAGCACTTTGCTGGAAGTACTGATCCTATGGAGGCGGATGAATGGAGGGACAGGCTGGCCCGAAACTTCAAGTCTACAAGGTGCCCTGAGGAGTACCAGAGAGACATAGCAGTGCACTTCCTGGAGGGAGATGCACACAACTGGTGGCTGTCTGTGGACAAGCGCACCAATGGTTCTATTGAGAAGTTCTCAGACTTTGAGGTGGAGTTCAACCATAAGTACTTCCCAGCTGAAGCATGGGATCGTTTGGAGGCCAAGTTCTTGGACTTAACTCAAGGGCGCAGGTCAGTCAGGGAGTATGAAGAAGAGTTCAACCGGCTCAGGAAGTATGTGGGTAAGGAGTTGGAGGACGAGAAGGTTCAGGTCCGTAGGTTCATAAGAGGCCTTAGGGTCGAGCTCCGGACCTACTGCTCAGTCCGTACCTTCCGTACTGTCTCTGAGTTGGTGGAGCGCATGGCAATGCTGGAAACTAACCTTGCTGAAGAGGCCAGGCTCAGGACTAGGAGTCAGGCAAGTGGTACTGGTCATGCTGGTGACCGGAAGAGGAAAAGAGATTCAGGTGATGAGGGCAAGTCCTCAGGTGGAAGGCCGGAGTGCCAAAAGTGTGGAAGGCGCCATGGTGGTGAGTGCTGGAGAGCTATGGGAGCTTGCACAAGGTGTGGCAAGATGGACCACTCAGTTCGGGACTGTCCTGGACCGGATCAGAGTCGTGGCCAAGCGGCTAGTGGTGACTCTAGGACTTGTTTCCAGTGTGGGAAGGCCGGACACTTCCGAAAGGATTGTCCTAAGCTTCAGGCTGGATCAGGTAGGATGAAGTCCGAGGTTAGCAAGCCGGAACCAAGCCGTGGCCAGACATCTGCACCAAGGGTCTATGAGTTGTCTAAGGACACTGATGAGGCCAAGCCTTTCATGGCAATCACTGGTAATGATCTGATCTTATTCTTTTAAAAATTTTTAGAAATGCATGGTATGGAACCTAGAATGGATTAGATGCTTAGATTGGGTTTCCTGTAGGGACCCTAAGTATTGGTGGTGTGGAAACACCTACTTTTCGACACTGGAGCTACACATAGTTTTGTGAGTCCATGTTTGGTCGGAAAGGGTATGTTCCAGATTGGGACAGGAGATGATCCTGGCCTAGTGAGTGCGGCCGGAGGCCAATTGATGCCCTCATTAGGACGAGTGAAGGACATCCCAGTGGTGATCCAGGACAGGGTAATGCCTGTGGATCTTGTTGTGGTCCAACTCAAGAATCATGAGGTGATCTTGGGTATGGACTGGCTTGGAAAGAATCGGGCCACCTTAGACTGTCACCGGGGGAGGGTGCTGTTTGAGAGTGGGTGTGGACCCCCGATCAGGTTCCAAGGTATTCGTCCAACCTCTGGATGCTTAGTGGTATCAGCAGTCCAAGCGGAAAGGATGCTTGAGCGGGGTTGTGAGGCTTATATTGCCACAATCACCACTAAGGAGGTTGTTGGGGGTGGTAACCCGGACGGGATTCCGCTGGTCAGTGAGTTTGAGGATGTGTTTAGGTCTCCACAGGGCATTCCCCCTGATAGGTCAAACCCATTCATAATAGAACTGGAACCAGGGACGGCCCCAATGTCAAAAAGTCCCTACCGCATGGCTCCTGCTGAGATGGCCGAGCTAAAGAAACAACTAGAGGAGTTGTTGGATAAGGGTTTCATACGCCCTAGTGTGTCGCCTTGGGGAGCACCAGTCCTCTTTGTGAAGAAGAAGGATGGTAGCTTTAGGCTGTGTATTGACTATCGAGGGCTGAATAGGGTTACTATCAAGAATAAGTACCCATTGCCTCGGATAGATGAGCTGTTGGATCAGCTTAAGGGAGCAAGGTGGTTCTCTAAGATTGACTTGGCTTCAGGGTATCATCAGATCCCAATTGAACCAAGTGATATAAAGAAGACTGCATTCAGAACCAGGTATGGCCACTATGAGTTTGTGGTTATGCCATTTGGTCTGACCAATGCACCAGCAGCATTCATGAAGATGATGAATGGTACCTTCCGAGACTACTTGGATGAATTTGTAATCATCTTCATAGATGACATACTTGTATATTCCAAGAGTAAGGATGATCATGAAAGGCATCTTCGGGCTGTACTGGGGAGGTTGAGAGAGCAGCAGCTCTTTGCTAAGTTAAGCAAGTGTAGCTTCTGGCAGAAGAGCATTGGCTTCCTTGGACACATTGTGTCAAGTGAAGGTGTGTCTGTTAAACCAGAGAAGGTAGTGGCCATAAAGGCATGGCCTCAGCCTAAGAATGCCACAGAAGTCAGGAGCTTCTTAGGGCTGGCCGGCTACTACAGGAAGTTTGTGAAAGGCTTTGCTAGTTTGGCACAGCCTATGACTCAGTTGACAGGAAAGGATGTCAAGTTTGTATGGTCAGAAGAGTGTGAGAAAAGTTTCTCTGCGCTTAAGGACATGCTCACTAGTGCACCAGTCCTTGTCCTGCCTGAGGAGGACCAACCATATGTGGTGTACACAGACGCCTCCATTACTGGATTAGGCTGTGTACTGACCCAACATGGGAAGGTCATTGCGTATGCCTCAAGGCAACTGAGGAAGCATGAGGGTAATTACCCAACACATGATCTGGAGATGGCAGCTGTGGTGTTTGCCCTGAAGATTTGGAGATCATACCTATATGGAGCCAAGGTTCAGATACTTACAGACCACAAGAGTCTGAAGTATATCTTCACTCAGCCTGAGTTGAACTTAAGGCAAAGAAGGTGGATGGAGTTTGTGGCAGATTATGATCTGGACATAACTTACTATCCAGGGAAGGCCAACTTAGTGGCTGATGCTTTGAGCCGGAGAAGGGCTGAGGTATCAGCTGAGAAGGAGGCTGATATATTGGAAGGGATGGTCCGGTCACTCAACCTTAACACACTGGCTAGTGCTGATGAGCCATTAGGGTTGGAGGCAGTGGATCAGGCCGATCTCCTTACCAGGATTTGTGCAGCTCAGAAGCTGGATGAGAACCTTCAAAAGGTTGCTCTCAATGACAAGACTGAGTACCAAACCACAAGCAATGGTACCATCTTGGTTAATGGGAGGATAAGTGTTCCTAACAACAAGGAACTCAAGGAATAGATTATGAGACAAGCTCATAGATCTAAGTTCTCAGTACATCCTGGACTGAACAAGATGTACAGAGATTTGAAGAGGTATTACCATTGGGTGCGCATGAAGACTGATGTGGCCGAGTGGGTGGCAAAGTGTCCCATTTGCCAATTGGTCAAGGCGGAGCACCAAGTACCCAGTGGACTACTCCAAAGCCTACCCATTCCAGAATGGAAGTGGGATCACATCACCATGGATTTTGTGACTGGTTTCCCTACGACCAGAAACAAGAAGGATGCTGTTTGGGTGGTGGTCGATAGGCTAACCAAGTCGGCTCACTTCTTGGCAATCAAGAAGGGGGATGGTGTGGATGAGATTGTGCAGATTTACATCAATGAAATAGTGAGGTTTCATGGTGTGCCTGCAAGCATTGTGTCGGATAGAGATCCGAGGTTCACATCTTCTTTTGGCAAGCTTTCCAGAAGGCCTTAGGCACAAGGGTGCACATGAGCACAGCTTATCTGTGAGTTTTTACAAGAGATCTCAACTCTAGATGTGTGTGTGTGTGTAAGAGCTCCAATGGAGTAATAAGAGAGTTTGTGTGTGGCGATTTAAGAGAGACAAAGGGGAGAGTGTTTATGTGTGTGGATGAGTGTATAAGAATGTAAATGAGACTAAGAACCACGAGATTAAGAGACTAGTGAGACTAGAGAGTAAGAGAATAATAGACTAGAGAGATTGGTAAACAGACTTAAGATTATGAAGAGATGGGGAAATCCCCCATTCAGCTTAATGTTTACAATGGGCATAGTAATGCTTAAATAAGAGGTGAGATGAGCTACTAGGGTTTACAAACTAACTATTACAATCATGTGAAGTCAATACACCAGCCTGGCGCATTTGAATCCCTTGGACAGAAGAGCTCACATGCTTGAGTGTATCTGCCTTTCTCTTTGGCTAGATACTTAATCCACTATTCTACTTTCCTTCTTCCTTTCCAGCTTGAGACAGCCTGTCTTGGACGACCATAAGGGATAAGAAACCTTATCCTACAGTGGCTAAGAGAGCACAGCACCTTCCTGGTTGCTTCCTAAGGTATCTTACTATACCAAATGGATATTCCTCTCTTAGGCCTTCTCATATGCATCCAAGATAGTGAATAGAGCTTCTGAATAGTGAATAGTGTTCCATCACTATTCACTATTACATCACTTCTTCCCAATTACTCCAATGACTTCTCTACTCATGCTTCACCCTCTTTGAACTCATCTCCACAAGATAAACTCTTCAGATTACTTCTGAAGCTATATTGAACTCTTCAGTTCAACACTCCCCCTCAAGCTTGACTCTAAATGATCCTAAGTCAAGCTTGGAACTCTGAAGAGTCTCCCTCATTAAAAAAACCTTGCAAAGAAAACCCATTGGGACAAAACTTTGCAAGGGAAAAAGAGTAGAGCTCTCCAAAGCCTAGGAATTGGCCAATGAGCTCTTGTGCCTTAGAACAAGTGTGGTTGGACACAAGAAGCTCTGGATCACGGCCTAAACTGGTGCAGCAACTCTCAAGGCTTTGCGCAAAACACAACTCAGCTTCACTTCTTCATAGAACCGGTTTGGGACTCCCCCTCTCAATCAGCTTCAAGGCTTCTTCTTAGAAAGGCTAGGAGGCAACCAGAACTTCTTCAAACACCAGTGAGACTGATCAACACTTCAGACTAGACTTGCCCTCTTCATAGACCTTGGTTTGGGTCTCCCCCTCTCAATGGACTTCACAGCCTCTTTTAGTGAAGCTAGGAGACAACTAGGAACACTTCAGTAAGGCGACAAGAAATGGTACCTGATACATTATCCCAAAGGTGCATCAGTACTTATCAAGAAACAAAGATCGCATCATAATAATGCATCAAAAATCAATTAAGACATTTTAAGTATCATTTCAAGCTTTTAACAATGAGATGATGAATGAATTGAATTGAAAAGAGTATAAGTGTTTAAGGGAACTTCCCTGTTGTTTTGGATGAGTTCCCAACTCGGCCAGTGCACCATCTTCATGGCATCATCAGCTTCTTGGATGGTAGTGTGAATCCTTTAGCTTCATGCTTATCATGAGCCTTCATACACACAGCTCCGCCTGATGATCCTTTGTAGAAGCCTTTGCACAAGCTTATCAGACCATGAAACTTGCTCTTTAACATCCCCCCTCAAGCTTAGTATCCGAGACTTAGATTTGGAACTAAGCTTGTGTAAGGTGTAAGCAATTTCATGGCCTTAAGACCACCAGTCTCAACAGACTTTCTATGGTGATCTTTAGTCTTGTGAGTTGCTCTCTTCCTTATACCAGGAACTAGGGTGTTTGAATCACCACAGAGAGACCTCACAAGACAAGCTCTCACTGCATAATAACCATGCTACACTTCCTGTAGAATTTTGGACTAGACACGTCATATGGTATTATGCAATGGCAATCTCTCATTGCAATCAATCACTCTACACTTCCTGTAGTTTGTGGATTAATACATCCTGTGATGATATGCAATGGAACTAGACCATAACCTCTACACTCTTGGTTGTTGGTGTGTCTCAGTATCACTCCTTGTACCTATCACCACCACAACTCAATGAAAGATTAGATCTTTCCCACTGGGACCAAACCAAGATTTTACATCTTGTTTGATCACCAATGCCACAACAATGTTTCTTAAAAAAAAAAAAAAAACTTGAAACAAGCTAAACAAGAACAAGATCAAGCTGTTTTCAATCTCTAAAATGCAATGCAAGCTTATAGCTATACACTGACATTTTAGGCTCATTTTTAAATGCATCAATACATGAATGCACAACCTTAAGAAGTAGCTATATGTATGCAACAGATTCAATCCGAACGAAATATGACATATCTATCAACCTAGATATGAGCAGATGACAAGCAACCTATGCACAATAGCTCAATCAAAACCAGTGATGCAAGTGGCCTAGACATACTTCTAATTACCACAAGTCATCACAAATGGATTTAACTATGGCATAGGCACCAAAGACTTATGCAACTATGGATGCAAGCAATGCATGTCAAGACACAAAATAATAATCAAAACCATTGATCTAAGCAGTTTAGACATACTACTAAAACTGCTAGAAATCAATGA
This sequence comes from Raphanus sativus, assembly GCF_000801105.2. NCBI lineage: Eukaryota > Viridiplantae > Streptophyta > Magnoliopsida > Brassicales > Brassicaceae > Raphanus > Raphanus sativus. Next base: position 23,475 of record NW_026616040.1, read on the forward strand.
TGGATCAACTAAATGTCCTAACACCAAAATACTATATGAACCGATTTAGAACAAGACAATGACAATATGAATGCACAGGAACTAATATGAGACAAGCTTATGTATGCACACTAGCTTATCTATCATGATGTAAGCATCAGAGACAACTTCTCAATTTTGCAACACATCCATTGAGAGTTTTAGAGATTAAATGTGAGATTAAGAGAGATTAAGAGATTGCGGATGAGAAAGAGAAGAGAGATCGAGAGAGAAACAATAAGAATGGAAGGATTCTCTTATTCCTTACTGAAATGGTTCATGGACACAATACATAAATAGAGAAACATCAGAGAGACAAAATAATAAACAAAGGGAATCGACAATAGAGACAGCTTGGCTCGTTCAGGCGAGTGATAGTGACAGCACAAGTGATCACATGTGATCTTCCTCAACGGTCACTGAAGCCCCAACGTCTCTCTTCCCTCTTGCCGACATCAATAATAGTTTAAGTATTCTTCTCTCTTGTTTACATTGCAAGGAGCGTAGATAGCTTGATCCTGAAGTTACCAATGGCGCCTAGATTCAAATCCTGTACGGAAGTGATCAAGCTTCTTCATATCTTAGCCAAGACATCTCCTTGCATTCTCTTCATCAGTATGTGTGGTTTTATTCTTCATGTCAACACTCCCCCTCAAGCTTGACCATGTGGAACAAGTCAAGCTTGGAAGCCATGAAGTACTCCCTCATTAAAACCTTAGCAAGAGAAAACCACATGGGATAAAACTCCGACTAAGGAAAAAGAGTAGAGAACTTCATGGAGGAGAGTCTAGTGACATGAGAGATCTATGAGTCCAAGTTTGGGAAGTATATACTCACAGACCTTACTGCTAGCTGCCTTTGTGAAGATGTCAGCCAGTTGATCCTCACTTCTTGTAAAGCATGGAAGAATCACTTGTTGCTCCACGGCTTGCCTCACTTTGTGACAATCCACCTCTATGTGCTTAGTCCTTTCATGGAATACTGAGTTTGAGGCAATGTGTATGGCCGCTTGGTTGTCACAATGCATTGTCATAGGCGTGGTGATCTCAATACCAAAATCCTTGAGCAGACCCTTGATCCATATGAGCTCACTCGTTAGTCTCCTCATGGCTCTGTACTCAGCTTCAGCACTTGAGCATGATACCACCTTTTGCTTCTTGCTCTTCCATGTAACTAGATTTCCTCCTATGAATGTGCAATAGCCAGTGGTTGATCTCCTATCAACTCTATCTCCAGCCCAATCAGCATCACAATATCCAACCACCTCTGTGCTTTTGTTGCAAGCCATCCACACACCCTGACCCGGAGCTTCTTTTAAGTATCTTAAGATCCTCTCCACCATGTGCCAGTGATGAATCTTTGGGCTTTGCATCTGCTGGCTTACTTGGTTTACCGCAAAGCACAAGTCTGGTCGAGTGATGGTTAGGTAAATCAACTTTCCAACCATCCTCCTATATTTCTTGACATCTTGGAATGGAGTATTTTCATACTCCCCCTCTCGTAGTACTTTGTAGCCCTCCTCAAGTGGTGTCTTGGCTTGTCTTCCTCCAAGATCGCCTGCCTCCTTTAAGATATCCAAGGCATACTTTCTTTGAGACAGAAATAATCCCTCTTTTGATCTGCATATCTCAATGCCGAGGAAGTATCTTAGCTCTCCTAGATCCTTGATGTCAAATGCAGCCTTAAGGGAGTTCTTGGTTGAGCTAATCCCCTCCTTATCACTACCAGTGATGATGATATCATCCACATATACCAGAATTGCAACTATCCCTTGCTTGCTGGTGAGTGTGAATAGTGTGTGATCGGCTTGAGACTTCACAAACCCTCTCCCATTCAGTGTAGTGCTCAGCTTGTGGTACCAAGCTCTTGGTGATTGTTTTAACCCATATATTGCTTTTCTGAGTCTCCACACGTTTCCTGGCTTCACCATCCCTTCCATACCCGGAGGAGGCCTCATGTACACTTCATCTTCTAGTTCTCCTTGTAGGAAGGCGTTCTTTACATCCATTTGCCATAGATCCCACTCTAAGTTAACTGCCAATGAGAGCAGGACTCTGATGGTATGGAGTTTGGCCACAGGAGCAAACGTGTCTAGATAGTCTTCACCATACACTTGTGTGTATCCTCTAGCTACCAATCTTGTCTTCTTCCTCTCTGGCTTTCCATTCGCCAGGTACTTGATGGTATGGATAAGTCTACTGGTTACAGCTTTCTTTCCCTTTGGGAGTTCAGTCTCATAAAAGGTGTTGTTCCTTTCCATGGCTCCCATCTCATCAGTTACTGATTCTCTCCACTCATCATCCTCCATAGCCTCTGCATATGTTCTTGGTATCCACTCTTGATCCAAGGAGATGATAAGCGCTTGGTGATCCTCTGGATAACATGCTAGAGAACACACAGCACTGGTTGGATGAGCTACTGCCTTTGCATTGAAGTAGACTCTAGTGTTGCTCCAGTTTGATGCCGGTTTCTTACTCCTAGTGCTTCTTCTTAGAACTGGCTGTATATCTTCATTCTGACCTCCTTCCTCTTGAGTTTGGTCCATCAGTGTTTCTTCTTCATACTGTTGCTCCTCCTGATCATGAACTCCACCTTCTGGTACTGACTCTTCCTCACTTCCCCCCGCAGGATCAGAAGGAGTAACTTCTTGTACCACAACTTCATCAGAGGTTGTTTCTGTTGAATGTGGAGGTCCATTGTCTTCCTGGGCATGCGGTGGTGACTCCGAGGCAGGATCTGGTCTTCTCACAGGAACACTGACTCCAAGTCTCTGCATAACCCTCCGGAGGTTCTCAGCTCTATCTGATGCGGATTGAGACAGATTTTCTAGCTCATTCCAGTCCTTGTTGTTGTAGTATCCTCTTGTTTCTACAAACTTGACGTCTCTTGATACCAGGACTCTCCTAGTCTCTGGTTCATAGCACTTATAACCCTTCTGGTTAGGAGAGTAGCCGATGAACATTGCTCTTGTACTTTTAGCCTCTAGCTTGTTCCTTAGTTCTCCTGGTCTCAAGACAAAACAAATACACCCAAACACACGCATATGATCAATAGATGGTTTGTGTTTGTTCAGTACCTCAAATGGTGATTGGTCTTGGAGAACTCTTGTAGGAATACGGTTGATCAAGTAGCATGCTGTTAGGACAGCATCTCCCCAATACTTCTTTGGAACACTCGTATGAAACATCATGCTCCTAGTGACCTCCATGAGGTGTCTATTCTTCCTTTCGGCCACTCCATTTTGTTGTGGAGTGTATGGACAACTTGTTTGTTGGATCACGCCATGTTTTGCTAGATGAGCTTTGAATGCATTGCTTGTATATTCCCCTCCATTATCTGATCTTAAGATTTTAATCTTTGCATTGTAATGGTTAGAAACATATGTTTGGAAGTTTATGAATGCATCTAAGACCCTATCCTTTGATTGCAAAAGCGTGATCCAAGTATACTTGGATTTTTCATCTATAAATGTCACAAAATACTTATGATGCTCCCTAGATAGGCAAGGTGCAGTCCAAACATCCGAGTGGATTAAATCAAAGCAGTGTTCATAGATTGTAGTTGATTTAGGAAAGACACTTTTACAATGCTTTCCTAGAATACAAGCTTCACAATCTTTTTGAAAAGAAATACTAGGCAACATGATGTTCAAAGCACGAGAGTGAGGATGACCTAATCTCGCATGCCACATTACATCTTTAGGGAAATTAAAACTTGAATTGAAAGCAATAGATAAATCGGATGCAAGCTTAGTGTCTTCTAGCAAGTATAAGTTTCCCTTGCCCACACCTTTGCCAAGCAACCTACAAGAGTCAATATCCTGAAAGTAGACATCATCAGGAGTGAATATAACATTGCATTTCAAATCATTTGTTACTTTCTTAACAGATAACAAATTTGAAGTGAAGCTAGGCATGTAAAACGCTTTGGAGTCTTTTTCAAATAATTTGAGATCTCCTATGCCTTTGATTGGAACTTTGTTACCATCAGCAACAATAACATTTCCTAAGGCAGGAGTCACGTTTTTAATCAGGCTTAGATCACTAATCATATGGTGGCTAGCCCCGGAATCAATTACTAATGGTTTTATCATAGTTGAACTTCCTAGAGCTATACCATTAGCCGAAGCATGTAATGAGAGACCAAGAGTGTTACCAGAGTTCTCCTTGAGAGCCTTGATGAGGGCCTCAAGGTCTGAGCGCTTGATACCCTCATCTTGGTTGTTCCTCATTGGAGTGTGGATACTGGTAGCCATAGCCTTGATGTCTCCCATCCCTTGGCCATTGCGGTTAGATGGCTCACCCATATCACCCGAGAAGTTAGCTCTCAACTCGTTGGGGTTGTTCCTAAACTTCATAGGCTTGAGATGTGGATGGAGGACCCAGCACTTGTCCTTCCCATGGCCTTTCTTCTTGCAATGGTCACAAACCCACAGCTTCTTATCCTCCGGCTTGAAGTTGCTCTTGTTAGCACTTCCTTCCACTTGGTTTGCTAGAACCAACTCGCTTTTGCCTCCAAACAGCCCCACTGACCCCACTTCCTTCTGAATCTGAGCACAGACTTCCTCAAGAGTTGGCAGCTTCTCAGCCCTGAGCAGGTGCTTGATGAGGTCATTGTAACCCGGGTGAAGGGTAAGGAGAAGCGCAAAGACCTTATCTTGTTCTCTTCGGTCATTGAGAACATTAGGGTCCACGGTGCTTGGTCTCAGCATTTCTAACTCAGCCCACAGAGCTCTGAACTTCCCAAAGTGTTGATTGAAGTCCATGCTCTCTTGGTGTAGAGTACTAATTGCCTTCTTGACTTCAAACACACGGCTAAGGTTGGAAATGTTGCCAAACACCTTCTCTAGGGTGTTCCACAGTTCTTTGGAGCTTTCACAGTAGGAGTAAGCTTCCAAGATAGATGGCTCTAGGCTGTTTTGGATGATGGACAACACCATAAGATCCTCCTGATCCCATTTGTCATCCGCAGCTACCACCATTGACACGCCACCTTCATCTTGAATGGTTTTAGTTGGGGCTTCTCCGGACACATGGTTCCATAAACCCCTACCTCCAAGAGCTGTCTTGGCCAGTCTTGACCACAGCAGGTAGTTAACACCGGTTAGATTCACCGGAATAGAAACTTTAGAAGTCTTTTCCATTTTTGGCAAAAACTGGAACTGAAAATGAAGAACAGCTCAAGAACACAAAGAAATTTGCCAAAAATAGAAACTTAAGAACAGAGATTTGCGGAAGTAATCAAAAAGAAAGAAAGAGATTTAGGTCTCAAGAGCAAAGCTGCTCTGATACCATGAGAGTTTTAGAGATTAAATGTGAGATTAAGAGAGATTAAGAGATTGCGGATGAGAAAGAGAAGAGAGATCGAGAGAGAAACAATAAGAATGGAAGGATTCTCTTATTCCTTACTGAAATGGTTCATGGACACAATACATAAATAGAGAAACATCAGAGAGACAAAATAATAAACAAAGGGAATCGACAATAGAGACAGCTTGGCTCGTTCAGGCGAGTGATAGTGACAGCACAAGTGATCACATGTGATCTTCCTCAACGGTCACTGAAGCCCCAACGTCTCTCTTCCCTCTTGCCGACATCAATAATAGTTTAAGTATTCTTCTCTCTTGTTTACATTGCAAGGAGCGTAGATAGCTTGATCCTGAAGTTACCAATGGCGCCTAGATTCAAATCCTGTACGGAAGTGATCAAGCTTCTTCATATCTTAGCCAAGACATCTCCTTGCATTCTCTTCATCAGTATGTGTGGTTTTATTCTTCATGTCAACATCCATGATGATTTCAAGCTATGGCAATACACAAGACAATGCAATAAACTAAACAAGAGATTATGGGAAAATAGGTTTACTCACAACCAAGAGATCCGAGCTGATCTCTTGAACCTCCATGACACTGCCTAGTGTATCAAGATGGCTTCTGATCATGAGTCACCATCTTGTTATTGAAGAAACACTTGATAGAGTAGTCTTCATTTTCTCACAGCCAAGAATGCTCTGAACACTCTCTTGCTTAGACATGCCACTGCCTAAACCCTGATGGCTTCTTCTTCAGCTGCTTGCAATGGACTCTTCTGAACCACTAAGAAGCTCCTTAACTCCCCTCCCAAGCTTGGCTTAAGTATAGGTCCAAGCTTGTAAGTGAGCTTCAGTGAGTCTTCACACTAGTGGCACATCACCACTTTACTTCCATTTTTCATTGCATCACCTTCTGGTAATGCCCTTCCTTGCTTTTCTACTGTCCTCTCTACATTCCTCTTGATATGTAGGCTATGGTGACTAAACCACCATGGACAGAGCCGCAAGACTTCTTCTTCATTGCATCACTCTTCTGGTAATGCCCTTCCTTGCTTTTCTACTGTCCTCTCTACACTCCTCATGATATGTAGGCTATGGTGACTGAACCACCATGGACAGAGCTGCAAGACAACTCTCCATTTTCACAACATCCTCTCTACACTCTTTGGAGTAGGCTATGGAGCATCTCCATGGATTGTTGGCAATGGGCAGACTTCTTCTTCTTTCATCCGGATGGAAGGTGAGCCAAGAACATCTTTTGTGACCCTGAAACATCACTCAAAACTCCAGCAAAGCTCAGAAACAAGTGCATTGGGTCAATCCTTGATGTATCATCAAGTTTGAACACAATGTCTTAAAGCAATGCACAAGATTAAACTAACAATTTTCAAGTTCTAATCTTTGCAAGCTAATCTCTCTAAGCACAAGTATGATTCCTAACAGATTCATTACAAAGGTACTTAGGTAATTTTTAAAACTCCTTTACTCAGCACTTAGACATGAATCTAATGTTTCAATATAAGGTAGCTTCTAGACAGTATGTATCCTCTTTAAAGAACCTTTAGCTTTAAAGTCCATACATACAAATCTTCAAGACTATATGCAACAGCTTTCAATCGGTTTAAAATCCATGTATGCAAGGAGATTCAATCATCACAAACCAGCACCATTTATGAACCGAAGCTAAGCATATTTCAATCTCAACCACACCTGCTTCAGCCTTAAATGATTTCTATTTCATGAATGCAAGCTGGAGTAAACAACAATCTATCATCCTAACAAGACAAATTCATTTAGAATCAGGCTAAGGAATTTTAAACAATTCTCTAAGCATTTTTACATACTCTCAACCACCTAACAATACTCTTTAAGCATCCTGGGACAGAATCTAACATTTTAATTGTCTAGCAATCTTAAACAATCCTCAGGTTTTCAATCACAAACACAACACAACCATTTATCAAACAATGCTCACTATCAATAGGTTTAAAGAATCGCTTACTATCAAGGAACCAGTTTGGTCCTTGTATCACCCTTGGATGCAAAGCTCATGACTTTGTAGGATCTGTGAGTTTGGATCATCACCCACCTCCATCTCCTTCAGTTCATGACCACCATCTTGTACCACCAGCTCAAAGACCCCTCCTTTCTTCATAATCAACCAGGTGCCAAGCTCTTGACACCACTTTGATTGTAACTAGATGAGTAGTTCTCTTGACAAGGCGCCATGGAGTCTGGTTTGCCAGGCCTCTCCATACACCTCTGCTTCCAATGAGAATCACCATCTGGTCGCCATAATAAACAGGATGAGGAACCAAGAAACAACGCCAAGCTTCAGCCTTCTTCTTCACAAGAAACTGAACAGAATGGAGATAGCTTCAATGGTTTGGATTTCAGCTGAGGAGTGAGCTGTGTGTATGCGGAAGCTTCAACCAGGTTCTGATGAACCTGGCTCTGATACCATGTGAGTTTTTACAAGAGATCTCAACTCTAGATGTGTGTGTGTGTGTAAGCTCCAATGGAGTAATAAGAGAGTTTGTGTGTGGCGATTTTAAGAGAGAGCAAAGGGGAGAGTGTTTATGTGTGTGGATGAGTGTATAAGAATGTAAATGGAGACTAAGAACCACGAGATTAAGAGACTAGTGAGACTAGAGAGTAAGAGAATATAGACTAGAGAGATTGGTAAACAGACTTAAGATTATGAAGAGATGGGGAAATCCCCCTTTCAGCTTAATGTTTACAATGGGCATAGTAATGCTTAAATAAGAGGTGAGATGAGCTACTAGGGTTTACAAACTAAACTTTACATCATGTGAAGTCAATACACCAGCCTGGCGCATTTGATCCCTTGGACAGAAGAGGCTCACATGCTTGAGTGTATCTGCCTTTCTCTTTGGCTAGATACTTAATCCACTATTCTACTTTCCTTCTTCCTTTCCAGCTTGAGACAGCCTGTCTTGGACGACCATAAGGGATAAGAAACCTTATCCTACAGTGGCTAAGAGAGCACAGCACCTTCCTGGTTGCTGTCCTAGGTATCTTACTATACCAAATGGATATTCCTCTCTTAGGCCTTCTCATATGCATCCAAGATAGTGAATAGAGTTCTGAATAGTGAATAGTGTTCCATCACTATTTCACTATTACATCACTTCTTCCCAATTACTCCAATGACTTCTCTACTC
>NW_026616041.1:0-31922 GCF_000801105.2 Raphanus sativus
CAATGGAGATAAAAATTCCAATAAAAGGAGTAGGTGATCTCAAACTGTTTGACAAAGTGTCTAAAGCTTTTTATATGCCCACATTGCATCTAACTTGCTGTCGGTTAAAAGGGTGACTAATGATTTGAATTGTCAAGTTACTTTCAAGCCTAACAGTGTGTATTTTCAGGATATTGATTCTAGTAAGTTGCTTGGCAAAGGTGTTACCAGGGAGAACTTGTACTTGCTTGAGGACCAAGACCAGCTTCTGATTTATCTTGCTATTTTAATTCTGTTTCTGAATTCCCTAAAGATGTAATATGGCATGCTAGACTAGGACATCCTCATTCTCATGCTTTGAACATCCTGTTGCCTAGTATTTCTTTTAAAAGTGATTGTGAGGCTTGTATATAGGAAAACATTGTAGAAATGTGTTTCCTAAATCAATGACCATCTATGATAATTGCTTTGATTTAATCCATTCTGATGTATGGACTGCCCCATGTGTTTCTAGAGAACAGCATAAGTATTTTGTGACTTTTATAGATGAAAAGTCTAAGTATACTGGGATCACTTTGCTGCAATCAAAAGATATGGTGCTAGAAGCCTTTAAAAATTTCAGAATTATGTCACTAACCATTTCAATGCAAGATTAAAATTCTTAGATCAGATAATGGTGGTGAATACACTAGCACAGCTTCAAACAACACTTAGCTTCACACGGAATCATACATCAACCAGCTGTCCCTACACACCTCAACAGAATGGTGTGGCAGAAAGAAAGAATAGACACTTGATGGAAGTGGCCAGGAGCATGATGTTTCACTCCAATGTGCCTAAGAGGTTTTGGGGGAGATGCAGTGGTTACTGCTGCTTACCTTATCAACCGCACGCCAACAAGAGTTTCTTCACAATGCCACTCCATATGAGGTATTGAACAAAACTAAATCATCCATAGATCACTTTGCGTGTGTTTGGGTGTGTGTGTTTTGTTTTGATTCCAGGAGAGCTTAGAAACAAGTTGGAGGCTAAGAGTAGAAAGGCAATGTTCATTGGGTATTCAACTCACCAGAAGGGTTACAAATGTTATGTACCAGAGACTAGAAGAGTTTGGTATCAAGGGATGTTAAGTTCATGGAATCAACAGGCTACTATGATGAGAAGAGTTGGGATGACTCAGGATCTTTCTCAATCAGCCACTGATAGAGCTAACAACCTGAGGATCATTATGGAAAGACTTGGCATCAGTCTACCAATGAACCAGAAAAGGTTGAGAGAGACCTCCACTCGGGCTGCTGAAGAAGTAGTAGAAGAAGTTGGAGTATCTCATCAATGATCATGAGGGGGGCCATGGAGATGATCAATCTGTGCAATCTCAGCCTGAAGGAGATCAGGAGTATCGCATGATCAAGAAGAGATGGGATCACAACCACAAGCAGCCACTGAAACTCATGAGGAACCAAGTGACAACAATCAAGCTGATCAGATACAAACCTTGAGAAGAAGTACAAGGAACAGGAGACCAGGCCTCAGATTGGATCAAAACAAGGGTTTACTTCAATGCTAAAGCCGTGGCACATCCCATTAGTGCAGTATGCTCACTAGCTCACTACCAGCAGAAATCAAGCCTTCATCACTGAGTGGATCAAGAATGGATTCCAAAGACATATGAGGAAGCCATGCAAGATGAGGAGTGGGGAGCATCTGTTGGAGATGAGATGGGAGCTATGGAAAAGAATGGAACATACTTTGAAATTGAGCTTCCCAAAGGAAAGAAAGCAGTGACAAACCGGCTTCTCTTCACAATCAAGTATGGAGCCAATGGAAAGCCAGAGAGGAAGAAAACCAGACTGGTGGCAAGAGGCTACACTCAAGTTATGGTGAAGATTACTTGGATACATTTGCACCAGTGGCAAAACTGCACACCATAAGGATTCTACTCTCACTTGCTGTCAACTTGGAGTGGGACTTGTGGCAAATGGATGTGAAGAATGCATTTCTTCAAGGAGAGTTAGATGATGAAGTATACATGAGACCTCCTCCTGGTCTTGAAGACATGGTGAAACCAGGAAATGTGCTTAGACTCAGGAAGGCCATCTAAGGATTGAAACAATCTCCAAGAGCATGGTACCACAAGCTAAGCTCAACACTGAATGGAAGAGGCTTTGTGAAGTCTCAAGCAGACCATTCTCTCTTCACTTTCACCAGCAAGGAAGGTATCATAGTCATACTGGTATATGTTGATGATATAATCATCACTGGTAGCAACAAGGAAGGTATCATCTCAACTAAATCTTTTCTCAAGTCTACTTTTGATATTAAGGATTTGGGAGAGTTAAAGTACTTCCTAGGGATTGAATTTTGCGCTCTAAAGAGGGGTTGTTCATTCTCAAAGGAGTACACACTTGATATCTTGAATGAGGCAGGAACCATTGGAAGTAGACAGGCCAAAACACCATTGGAAGAAGGCTACAAGGTGCTGCGAGAGGGGGAGTATGAAGCTACTCCATTTCAAGATGTCAAGAAGTATAGAAGAATGGTGGGCAAGCTCATCTATTTGACCATTACCAGACCAGATGTGTGCTTTGCTGTGAATCAAGTGAGTCAACACATGGGAGCTCCTAAGGTGCATCATTGGAACATGGTAGAGAGGATCTTAAGATACTTAAGAGAGGCGCCAGGTCAAGGAGTTTGGATGGCGTGTAACAAGAGCACTGAAGTTGTGGGGTATTGTGATGCTGATTGGGCTGGAGACAGAGTAGACAGAAGATCAACCACAGGTTATTGCACATTCATTGGAGGGAATTTGGTAACCTGGAAGAGCAAGAAGCAAAAGGTGGTATCTTGTTCAAGTGCTGAAGCAGAATATAGAGCAATGAGGAAACTTACCAGTGAGCTGATATGGATCAAAGGTCTACTCAAGGATTTGGGCATTGAGATCAGTACACCAATGACCATGCATTGTGACAACCAAGCAGCAATACACATCGCAAGCAACTCAGTCTTCCATGAGAGTACTAAGCACATAGAAGTGGACTGCCACAAAGTGAGACAAGCAGTGGAGCAGCTAGTGATACTTCCATGCTACACTAGGAGTGAGGATCAACTAGCTGATATCTTCACCAAGGCAGCCAGCAGCAAGGTCTGTGAGTTCATTCATCCTAAACTTGGACTCATAGACCTCACTTGTCACTGATCCCCTTAGCCATGAAGGATTCTACTCTTTTTCCTTTGCTTGGTTTTTATCCCAAGTGGTTTTTCCAAGTAAAGGTTTTAATGAGGGAATGCTTCATGGTTTCCAAGCTTGATCAATTCCTATGGTCAAGCTTGAGGGGGAGTGTTGACATGAAGCAATAAATGGATGCATGGACATGAGAAACAAAGAAGAGAAGAAGATGAAGACTCTCGGATGGATGAAGAAACACTTGATCAGCACAAGTCTTGTGAGGCAAGTCTGGCCGTACAATACTTGGGTATCAAGCTATCAATTCGCCATGAAGAGTGATTCAAAGACAAGAAGAATATATTTAAACTAAGAAGAGTGAAGCTGGCGACCGTTGGAGTGTGGAGACAAGGAGAAGCAAGTTGCACAATTAAATAATGAAGAAGTCACATGATCTCCTTGCCGTTGGGAGCTGTCTCTCTCCATCCAGACCTGTCCCTTTCTCGGATCAGTGCGCAGAGAAGACCAGTTTAGTTTATTATAGTTCTCTTTGTCTTGTTTCTCTATTTTTGCTATTTAACCATGTATCATGTTAACCATTTTAATCAAGGAAATATGAATTCCTCTTATCTCTTTCTCTCTTAACTCTCGCAATACTCCTCTCTCTCTTATCTCTCTCTCTCGGTTTGATACTAATCACTCACTCTTGTTCTTAATTCTCATCACAAACCTCCTTTAATCTTCATAAAATCTCACTGAGGAGCAACAAGTTGAGGAACACATAGTAGAGAACCAGAATGTGGAAGAGGAACAGGTAGCTCAACCAATGCTTAGGAGAAGCACAAGGGAGAGAAGACCAGCCTCAAACTGGACAAATACAAGAGTATACTTCAACAATCAAGCAGTAGCTCATCCAACTCAAGCAGTGTGTTCTCTAGCTCAGTATCCAGTGGAACATCAAGCTTTCATGATCAGCTTAGATGAAGAATACATCCCAAGGTCTTATGAAGAAGCTATGGCATTGGATGAGTGGCGTGAGTCAGTTGGAGATGAGGTTGGGGCTATGATCAAAAATGGCACATGGTATGAGACCAAACTCCCCAAAGGCAAGAAGGCAGTAACAAGCAGACTTCTCTTTACCATCAAGTATCAAGCAAATGGAAAGCCAGAAAGGAGGAAGACAAGACTTGTAGCAAGAGGCTACACTCAAGTCTATGGAGAAGATTACTTGGATACCTTTGCACCAGTGGCAAAGCTACACACGATCAGAGTGGTTCTCTCACTGGCAGTGAATCTAGAGTGGGATCTATGGCAGATGGATGTCAAGAATGCTTTCCTACAAGGTGAACTAGAAGATGAAGTCTATATGAGGCCACCTCCTGGTATGGAAGATCTTGTACAACCAGGAAATGTTCTCAGGCTAAGGAAAGCAATCTATGGGTTAAAGCAATCCCCAAGAGCCTGGTACCACAAGCTCAGCACAACACTCAATGGAAGAGGGTTCAACAAGTCTGAAGCTGATCACACTTTGTTTACACTGACCACGGAACAAGGTATCATAGTCATCCTGATATATGTGGATGACATTATCATTACAGGAAGTGATAAAGAAGGTATCATCTTAACTAAGGCTTTTCTTAAATCCTCATTTGATATCAAAGACTTGGGAGAACTAAAGTACTTTCTAGGGATTGAGATATGCCGATCTAAAGAGGGGCTATTCTTAAACCAGAGAAAGTACACACTTGATATGTTGAGTGAGGCAGGTGATCTAGGTGCAAAGAAAGCAAAGACTCCATTGGAAGATGGGTACAAAGTATTGCGCAAGGGGGAGTTTGAGGATAAACCATTTGAAGATGTCAAGAGGTACAGAAGAATGGTGGGAAAACTCATCTATCTAACCATCACAAGGCCAGATATATGCTTTGCCGTGAACCAAGTGAGCCAGCAGATGCAAGCACCAAAAGTTCATCATTGGGGCATGGTTGAGAGGATTCTAAGGTATCTAAGAGAAGCACCAGGACAAGGAATCTGGCTGGGGTGCAATAAGAGCACTGAGATAGTTGGATAATGTGATGCTGATTGGGCAGGAGATAGAGTTGATAGGAGATCAACTACTGGCTATTGCACTTTCATTGGAGGCAACTTGGTGACTTGGAAGAGCAAGAAACAAAAGGTTGTGTCTTGTTCAAGTGCTGAAGCTGAGTATAGGGCAATGAGGAAGCTGACAAGTGAGTTGATCTGGATCAAGGGGTTGCTTAAGGATTTGGGAATTGAGTTCACAACACCTATCACCATGCATTGTGACAACCAGGCAGCTATACACATCGCCAGCAACTCTGTCTTCCATGAGAGAACCAAGCACATTGAGGTTGATTGTCACAAAGTGAGGCAAGCAGTTGAGCAGAAGGTTATACTCCCATGCTACACCAGAAGTGAGGATCAGTTGGCAGATATATTCACCAAGGCTGCAAGTTCTAAAGTCTGCGAGTTCATTCATTCAAAGCTTGGACTTGTGGACCTTTCATCTCAGTGATCCCCTCGTCATGAAGTGTTCTACTCTTTCCTTGGTGTGTTTTTTTGTCCCACTGGGTTTTGCACATCAAGGTTTTAATGAGGGAATGCTTCATGATCTTCCAAGCTTGACTTGTTCCATATGGTCAAGCTTGAGGGGGAGTGTTGAGATGAAGCAAATAAGATGCAGCTAGTGTGATTACATAAAAAGGAGTCAGGCGCATGAGAAACAAGCAAAGGAGGAGCTTACTTGAGAAACAAGTATGTCCGTACACATCTAAGGCTAAGTGTGGAGTACAAGGCAAGGAAGTGAACCAAAGGGAAGTATCAACTTACCTTGACACTTACCTTGACGAGAAGAAGCAAGAGAGACGTTGGGAGAACAAGATCACATGTCTGGTTAAGCTCCAAGTCAAATGGAACCGTTGGGTCATGTCACTATCTCGGCTCAGACCTGCGCACACAGCCTTGGACTTACTCTCCTTTGTTTATTACTTTCCTAGATATTTCCTAGACAAGTATTATTCTATTCAGCCTGATTTCTCTATTTATGTAACACTTGAACCATACCAAATGAATAAAAAAGAGTTATGTCTTTCATTCTCTTTGTCTCTCAATCTCGCTACTCTCTCTCACTCATCTCTCCATACTTCTAATCTTATCATTCTTTCACAGGCGCCTCTCTCAAGTATCTTAAGATCCTTTTCACCATGTTCCAGTGATGCATCTTAGGAGATCCCATGTGCTGGCTTACTTGGTTCACAGCAAAGCATACATCAGGTCGGGTGATGGTTAGATAGATAAGCTTGCCCACCATCCTTCTATACTTCTTGACATCTTTGAATGGAGTAGCTTCATACTCCCCCTCTCGCAGTACCTTGTAGCCTTCTTCTAATGGTGTTTTGGCCTGTTTACTTCCAATGGTTCCTGCCTCATTCAAGATATCAAGTGTGTACTTCCTTTGAGATATGAACAACCCCTCTTTAGAGCGGCAAAATTCAATCCCTAGGAAGTACTTTAACTCTCCCAAATCCTTAATATCAAAAGTAGATTTGAGAAAAGATTTAGTTGAGATGATACCTTCCTTGTTGCTACCAGTGATGATTATGTCATCAACATATACCAGTATGACTATGATACCTTCCTTGCTGGTGAGAGTGAAGAGAGAGTGGTCTGCTTGAGACTTCACAAAACCTCTTCCATTCAATGTTGAGCTTAGCTTGTGGTACCATGCTCTTGGAGATTGTTTCAATCCGTAGATGGCCTTCCTGAGTCTAAGCACATTTCCTGGTTTCACCATGTCTTCAAGGCCAGGAGGAGGTCTCATGTAGACTTCATCATCTAACTCTCCTTGAAGAAATGCATTCTTCACATCCATTTGCCACAAGTCCCACTCCAAGTTGACCGCGAGTGAGAGTAGGATTCTTATGGTGTGCAGTTTTGCCACTGGTGCAAATGTATCCAAGTAATCTTCACCATAAACTTGAGTGTAGCCTCTTGCCACCAGTCTGGTTTTCTTCCTCTCTGGCTTTCCATTAGCTCCATACTTGATTGTGAAGAGAAGCCGGCTTGTCACTGCTTTCTTTCCTTTGGGAAGCTCACTTTCAAAGTATGTTCCATTCTTTTCCATAGCTCCCATCTCATCTCCAACAGATGCTCCCCACTCCTCATCTTGCATGGCTTCCTCATATGTCTTTGGAATCCATTCTTGATCCACTTCGGTGATGAAGGCTTGATGCTCTGCTGGGTAGTGAGCTAGCGAGCATACAGCACTAATGGGGTGTGCTACAGCCTCAGCATTGAAGTATACTCTTGTTTTACTCCAATCAGAAGCTGGTTTCCTGACTCTTGTACTCCTTCTAGGATGTATCAGCTCAGGTTCAGCCTCATCATTGATTCCACTTGGCTCTCCCATCTGTTCCTCAGCTCCTGATCTCTCACCTTGATCATGAGATACTGAGCTTTCTTCAGGTTGAGCTTGCGCAGGCTGCTGCTCAGTTCTATCACCCCCTTCATGATCAAGATGAGTGATCTCAACACCTTCTTCAGCTTGTGTTGGAACCTCTCTGACCGGGGCTGGTGAGTTTGGTAAACTGATCCCAAGCCTTTCCATAATAACTCTGAGGTTATTAGCTCTGTCCGAGGCAGATTGAGATAGATTCTTTAGTTCTTCCCAACTCCTCTCAGCATAATACCCCTTTGATTCCAGGAACTTAACATCCTATGATACTAGGACCCTTCTTGTCTCTGGAACATAGCACTTGTATCCTTTCTGAGATGTAGAGTAGCCAATGAACATGGCCTTTGTGCTTTTAGCTTCTAACTTGTTCCTCAGTTCTCCTGGAACAAAAACAAAACACACACACCCAAACACCCGCAAATGGTCTATAGATGGTTTGGTTTTGTTCAGTACCTCATATGGTGTGGAATCAAGTAGAACCCTTGTAGGTGTGCGGTTGATTAGGTAGGTAGCAGTGACCACTGCATCTCCCCAAAATCTTTTAGGGACATTGGCGTGGAACATGATACTCCTGGCCACCTCCATAAGGTGTCTATTCTTCCTCTCAGCCACACCATTTTGTTGTGGAGTGTAAGGGCAGCTAGTTTGTTGGATAATTCCGTGTGCAGCTAGGTGTTGTTTGAAGGCTGTGCTAGTGTATTCACCACCATTATCTGATCTAAGAATTTTAATCTTGACATTGAAATGGTTAGTGATATAGTTTTGGAAATTTTTAAAAGCTTCTAGCACCCTATCTTTAGATTGCAACAATGTGATCCAAGTATACTTGGATTTTTCATCTATGAATGTCACAAAATACTTATGCTGTTCTCTAGATGCACAAGGGGCAGTCCACACATCAGAATGTATTAAATCAAAGCAATTTTCATAGATAGTCTTGGATTTAGGAAATACATTTCTACAATGTTTCCCTAAGATACAAGCTTCACAATCACTTTTAAAATTAATACTAGGCAACAGGATGTTCAAAGCATGCGAGTGAGGATGACCTAATCTCGCATGCCACATTACATCTTTAGGGAATTCAGAGACAGAAACAAAAGCACTAGATAAATCAGAAGCTGGTCTTGTGTCCTCAAGCAAGTACAAGTCCCCCTTGGTGACACCTTTTCCAAGCAACTTACTAGAATCAATATCCTGAAAAGACACACTGTTAGGAGTGAAAGTAACTTGACAATTTAAATCAGTAGTGACTCTCTTAACAGATAGCAAGTTTGAGGCAAAGGTGGGCATGTAAAAAGCTTTAGAGTCTTTATCAAACAGCCTAAGATCTCCTACACCTTTTATTGGAATTTTATCACCATTAGCTATCATCACATTTCCTATCACTGGTTCAATGTTTTTAATCAGGTTCAAATCACTAATCATGTGATGAGAAGCACCAGAGTCGATTATCAAAGGTTTAGCTGATTTTAAAACATTTAAAACATCACCAGCAGTGTGAGAAGCATTAAGAGAGATCCCAAAGGTTCTAGAGATACCAGATTCTTTTAGGGCCTTGATGAGAGCTTCCAAGTCAGACTTCTTGAGAAGCTCATCTATGTTGGTCCTTGGTGTGTTGTACACTGATGTTGAAGCCATTGCGCTCCCTCCACCATGGTTGCTGTTGGAGCAGACTGAGTTTGGAGTTGCTGGCTCAACTCCATCAGCTGAGAAGTTGGCTCTTGCATCCTGGTACTGAGTTCTTGTCTCCTTGAACTTGTTTGGCTTCAGATGGGGATGTAGGATCCAGCACTTGTCTTTGAGATGACCCTTCTTCTTGCAGTGGTCACAGATCAAGGACTTCCTATCCTCATGTTTGTAAGCAGCCTTGTTGGCGACCACTTCCTCAGCCTGGTGAGCCATGCTCAAGTCTCCCTTGCTTCCAAATAGGCTCACTGACCCTTCTTCCTTCTGGATTTGAGCACACACATCATCTAAGTCAGGGAGCTTATCAGCCCTTAGGATATGCTTGATAAGGCCACCATAGGATGAGTTGAGTGTGAGCAGCATCCCAAAGACTTTATCTTCTTCACGCCTGGCTAGGAGGATATCATTGTCCACAGTGTGTGGTCTTAATATCTCCAGCTCTGCCCAAAAAGATCTGAACTTGCCAAAGTGGGGCTGAAACTCCACGTCTCCTCACAGTAAGAGTAAGACTCCATAATTGCTGGTTCAAGTGAGCTAAGGAGGGCTGAGAGCACCATGAGATCTTCTTGTTCCCATTTCTCTTCATCAGCTACCACCATCTCCTTTCCATCTTCTCCTTGGACGGTTTGTTTTGGAGCTGATGCTGTTGTTGCATACTTCCATAAACCTTTTCCTCCAAGGGCTCTCTTCACCATCCTGGCCCAGAAGAGATAGTTAATCCCTTTCAAGGCCACAGGTATGTTGAGGTGTTTGTTGTTGTTGTTGTTGTTTTCCTCCATTTTTCTTTCAAATCGCCAAGAACAGGAGAGAGAAAGTTAAGAACAGAGTTGAGATGAACAAGAACAGAGTTTGCGGAAGTTAGAATAGGTTTCAAGAGCTTTGATGCTCTGATACCATGATAATTTAAATGGATTAAGAGAGAATATGTGGTGATTTATCAAGAACAATGTGAGAATTAAGGAGATGATCCGAGAGAGAGAGAGAGAGAGAGAGAGAGAGAAGTTTGCGCAAAAGATAAGTAAAGAGGAAATATATTTCCTTAGCTTGAAATGGTTCAGGTTACAACCTTAATATAGGCTAGATGTGATCGACATAGAGAAACAATAAACAAAGCAAATCCTAGAGAATTAATAAACAAGTGAGAAGAGTCCAAACTGCTATGGTTCAGGCGGATCAGACTGAAAGTGACATGTCCCAACGGTTGTCTTGATCTCTCAACCTTAACCCATCACGTGAACCAAGCTCCCCAACGTTCCTATTGCTCAGCTAAGTCGCCAAGACTAATCTTGGCGAGATTCTTCTTTATTTGAATTCACCTTTCTTCTTTCTTTACTTGCAAGTCTCATTGGGAGCTTTAGGTTGTACGGAATAGCTTGTCATCCAAGGTTACTCTTCTTTAGCTTGATCCGCATCCATGTGTTTCCTCTCTTACTCTACATTGTTTCTTCTTCTCATGCTTCACCTCATACTCTCTTGTCATGCTTGATCACCTCTTTTATTTCTTCATGTCAACAAGAATAACCAGGAAGTTGAATAAATCTCATAGGAGTTGTGAGTAAGAAGATATCCCACTTTATATCCAGATGATTCCAGATTAGCCTGTTCGGACATATGGAAATATCTTCATGATTCTTATCAAACCAGGATGAACCACGATCTAAGAAGCTTTATTTGGAACCACTAATCAGTGGAGAATAACCAGGAAGTTGAATAAATCTCATAAGTGTTGTGAGCAAGAAGATATCCCACCTTCTATCCAGATGATTCCAGATTAGCTTGTTCGGACATATGCCATTATCTTCATGATTCTTATCAAACCAGGATGAACCACGGTCTAAGAACCTTTATTTGGAACCACTAATCAGTGGAGAATAACCAGGAAGTTGAATAAATCTCATACGAGTGTTGAACTGAAGAGTAGAAATGAGGCTTGTACATAAATAGGGCAAGCTTCAGGTTCTAGCTCTAAGAGTTCATTGAAGCTTTAGGAAGATCCTAAAGTATCTACCAGTGTGAAGTTAAGTCCAGGAGGGACTTAGACTGATCATGAGAAGGTTATGGATGAGTTTAGAGAAGATGGTCGAGTGTGCAAAGATAGGGTCGACCAGTACGGACGGTACGGACGCCGTACGGACCAGTACGGATCAGGACGACCCAAATCATCTTCCCAAGACCTTTTAAGAGGTCAGAAGTCTTGTGCAAATATAGGGCACAAGAATGTACGGATTAGGGTTTGATGGTACAACCCTAATAAAGACTTGGATCACAAGGCATGAGAAAAGAAGGTATGTGCAAGGTCCGGGTGCAGCTCACTTCTTTACATATGACAGTTGGAGATTTATGAAGAGAAGGAATATTCCTTAAGGATCAGAGTGGTCAAAGAGACAGGCTGGAAAGGGAAAGTGGCTTTACCTTTACAGCCTTATTCACTCACGATCTCATCTTGGCCATGAGTTCAAAATGAGCCAATCTCACCCATTCATTCAAACCAGGCGCCCCTTCCTTTACAGCTTGCACCAGAACATCCAAGACCAGTCTAATCTCTTCATAGCCTTCCATTCTATCTTTTACTTACAGCCTTAGGATTTAGGTTTGTGATTAAAACATTGTAAGAGGCATATATAAGCCTTATGAACTCGTTTTGTATCATTAAGAGAGAGAGTGGGGTTTCCCCTCCTCCTTCATCAATCTAAAGTCTTAATACTTGTTCTTAATCTCTTAGTCTTTAATCTCTATTCTCTTAATCTCTTAGTCTCTCAATCTGGTTACAAAGTCTTTTAATCTCTTCTTTTAATATCTCTCTCTCTACAATCATCAAACACTCTCTTATTTCACACAAACACATCCTGAGTAGAGATCTCTGTAAAAATCTCATGGTATCAGAGCCAGGTTCTTTAGAACTTGGTTCCAGCTTCCGCTCACAGCACAAGCTCTCTCCCTTGCCGGTTCTAGTAAAGATGAAGCTTTCTGGTTCAGCCGGCTGTTCAACCTCTTCAAGAAGAAGATGTCGTCATCCATGGTACCCAGAAGCTTGTCTTGGTCATTTACTACTCCATCATGTCCGCCAGAAGAAGGAAGGCCAGTGGAAGCATTTCCAAGCCATTCCCGGTTCCTGTCCAAGAAGAAACCATTCAAGAAGGAAGCTTTCATCTTGCAACTGGTGTGGCGACTCAAACATGAAGAAAGGAGGGTTCTTTGGCATGATGAGATCAGGGAGAAAGGTCATCTGTGATGTTGATTGCTTTGGAGGTTCAAGGAACTAGCACTAGTTCCTTGTTTGTAAGCTAAACCTCTCTCCCTTAGTTAAAGCTTGTGCCTTTATGATCTGGTTGTGTATTGTGGTGTCTTTGTTAACCTGTGGACTGTTGAAAGATTGCAACATGGATTGTTTTGTGTTGTATCTGTCCCAGGATCCTTATTGTGTAGTGTGTTGATGATTGATTTGTTTAAAATGGATAGCTTTGGTTCTTAATGGTGCCTGTGTAATTAAATATGCTTGCATACATGAATTGAAACAAATCAGTAGCTATTGCATTTTATTGAGAAGACTAGTATGCATGGACTTTAAAGCTAAAGGTTCTTTAAAGAGGATGCATACTGTCTAGAAGTTACCTTACATTGAAGCATTAGATTCATGTCTAATAGCTGAGTAAAGGAACTTAAAGAAAGTCTAAGTAAATTGAAATGATCATGTTAAGATCATTCTTTTGCTTAGAGGTGTTTCTTGCAAGGATTATAACTTGAATTGTATCTAGTTTAATCGCTTGTAGTGCTTTTAAAGGCATTGGTGTTGCTGCCTTAGGTTGATGCACTTTGATTTATGTCAAAGATGCAGTTAAGGCAGAAGTCAAATTGCCTAAGTATCTTGCATTGAATCTGTGGTGATCTTGCTTGTACTTAGAGAGAAAGCTTGCAAAGATGTGAACTTGCTCATGCTTGTCTCAGTCTTGCGCAATGCTTGTAACATTGGTGATCAACCTTGATGATTAATCAAGGATTGATACCAATGCAAGTGTGTCTGAACTTGGTTGGAGTTTGAGTGTTGTTTCAGGTTCACAAGAAGTGTTCACAGTTCATCACCAACCCAAGTTGAATGATAAAGACCTTTCCCATTGTGTGTGCAATGGAGAGTAGAACTCAAGGCCATTGTAAGCTGATCATGAGTGATCTAGCCGAAGTAGAGGGAAGAAGAAGGTCACTCACAGGCAACCATTGAGGTACTTGTAGAGGAGGCTGAGGTATCTCCTCAGTACAATGGTAGTGTAGTTGAAAGGCCATTGCAAGCTGATCATGCGTGATCTAGCCGAAGTGGAGGGAAGAAGAAAGACACTCACAAGCAACCAGTGAAGTGCTTGTTGAGTGATCTGAGGTATCTCCTCAGTGCAATGGTAAGAGAAGGAGCTGTTAAGCTTCAGGAAGTGAAGGATTCAAGTGGCGTGTGAAGAGCAGCCATTCCTCACTATTTATACAAGGGAGTAAACCTGTTTCTATTGCTTTATATGCATATCTGTTTCTGTTTTTAGTCCCAGGATCTCTTGTCTTGTTTATTGCATTGTCTTTTGTATTTCTTTAGCTTGAAATCATCATGGGTGCATTGCAAAATTGAGAAGTGTTCTCTGATGCTTGCATCATGATAGATAAACTGTTTTGCATTCTTATTCTTGTCTCATTTAATCTTAAGTTCAATCCGGATGCATACTGGTTCTATTGCCTTTGTTTAATCAATCAATTGATTGTCTTGCATCATTTAGAAATTATCTAGGTTGCTTGCATCATTTGGTTTTGATTGGAACTGGTGTGCATAGCTCCAAGTAGCTCTCGGATTGAACCTGTGCATGCATATAGTATTGTTTAAGTTGTTGCATTCATATATTATTGCATTTTTTTTTTTAGCCTAAAAGTGTCAGTGTATTGTTGAAAGCATACTTTGTCATTTTAGAGATTGAAAAAGGGCTTGATCTTGTTCTTGTGATTAGCTTGTTTCAAGATCATTGCTAGTGTCTCATTGGTGATCAAACAAGATATAAAAAAAAAATAATCTTGTTTGAACCCAATGGGAAGATCTAATCTTGCATTGAGTTGTGGTGATGTCAGGTACACATAAAGGTGTATAGCATCAATTCGCCAACAACAAGGAGTGTAAAGACTAAGGTCTAGTTCCATTGCATATCATCACTAGGATGTATCAATTCATAAACTACAGGAAGTGTAGTGTGATTGATAGCAATGAGAGAATGCCATTGCATAATACCAAAGGACATGTCTAGTCCAAAAGCCTACAGGAAGTGTAGTTTGGGATATTATGCAATGAGAGCTTGTCTTGTGACCGCTCTATGGTGATTCAAACACCCTAGTTCCTAATATAAGGAAGAGAGTAAATCACAAGATCTAGACCATCACTAAAGTCTGTTGAGACTGGTGGTCTTAAGGCCCTGAAATTCCTTAGGCCATACACAAGCTTAGTTCCAAATCTAAGTCTCGGAAACTAAGCTTGAGGGGGGATGGTGTAAAGAGCAAATTTCATGGCCTATCAAGTGTGTGCAAAGGCTTCTACAAAGGATCATCAGCCGGAGCTGTGTGTATGAGGGCTCATGAGAAGCATGAAGCTGAAGGATTCACACTGTAGTCCAAGAAGCTGTTGATGCCACGAAGATGGTGCACTGGTCGAGTTTGGAAACTCACTAAAACAAAAGGGAAGAATCATATACTCTTTAAAATCTTTACGATACAATTTATCCATCTTTTTCACTGATTGTGCTTGAAAAGATATTAAACTTGTGTTGATTGACTGAAAATTGTGTTGATTGAAGTATAAAGCATCAGTGTGATGCATTCTTGTTTCTTGATAAGTACTGATGCATCTTTGGGATAATGTATCAGGTACCATTGCTTGGCGCCTCACTGAAGTGTTCCTGGTCGTCTCCTAGCTTCTCTAAAGAGGCTGTGAAGGCTGTTGAGAGGGGGAGACCCAAACCAGGGTCTATGAAGAGGACAAGTTGAGTTTGTTGAGGTGATCAGCCTCATTGGTGGTTAAAGAAGTTCTAGTTGCCTCCCAGCCTTTCTAAGAAGAAGCCGTGAAGCTAATTGAGAGGGGGAGACAGAAAGAAGGAATGGGATGAGTTTGTCTTGCATGTGTATACTTTGGCTACGACCCGGAGTCTGGGTGCTCCTGCCAAAGTATCCACATCCAACAAACTCATCACCACGGATTCTGAAGCAAGTCATCATATGTTGAGTGATGAGAGCTTGATAAGTGATGTGAAGAAAGTCATAGG
Organism: Raphanus sativus; assembly: GCF_000801105.2. Taxonomy (NCBI): domain Eukaryota; kingdom Viridiplantae; phylum Streptophyta; class Magnoliopsida; order Brassicales; family Brassicaceae; genus Raphanus; species Raphanus sativus. Next base: position 15,581 of record NW_026616041.1, read on the forward strand.
CAGTGATGTGTCTAGGCAAGAGAATGAATGTTCAGAACATTCTTGGTTGTGAGAAGATGAAGACTTCTCTATCAAATGCGACTTCTAGTGTGAGTTGACTGAAGAGTTAGCTGAGGAGTTCAGGAGCATCCCATGAAGAGTACAAGTTCAGAAGATGCTGTAATGGAGAAATGGTCAGATCATGAAAGCTATTCTCCTAAGCTTGACTTGTTCCACATGGTTAAGCTTGAGAGAGATTGAAGCTTACATGATCTGAGAGCCTTTGGGGAATTATTCAAGAAGAGAAGACAACCTAGTGAAGAAGTTTTGTGAGAATGAAGAAGTAATCTCCAAGGCGGCCTCTAGAGTTGAGGTGATTGGAGAGAAGCTGAGACATACTCACATAGTTCAAGCAAGATGTGATCTCTTGAAGAAGAAGGAACCAAGGTTCAGTTGGTGTTGATACACAATGAGAATAAGATCAAGAGGTCCGAACTCTTAACCACAACAACAGGTTGAGTAAAAGAAGGAGAGACCGAGATCAGCTCACGTTGAGTACAAGAAGTGATCAGTGATGAGCAAGAGAGGTGGTGTTCTATCTTGCATCACATGAGGGCCATGATCCAGAGTCTTTGTGTCCCTTACATTGTTGGTAAGGCACAAAGACTCACTGGCCAATCCCTAGGCCTTGGAGATCTCTACTCTTTTCCTTGCAAGGTTTTGTCCCATAGGGTTTTCTTTGCAAGGTTTTTAATGAGGGAGATTCTTCAAGGTTCCAAGCTTGACTTAGGATCATAGAGTCAAGCTTGAGGGGGAGTGTTGAACTGAAGAGTAGAAATGAGGCTTGTACATAAATAGGGCAAGCTTCAGGTTCTAGCTCTAAGAGTTCATTGAAGCTTTAGGAAGATCCTAAAGTATCTATCAGTGTGAAGTTAAGTCCAGGAGGGACTTAGACTGATCATGAGAAGGTTATGGATGAGTTTAAGAGAAGATGGTCGAGTGTGCAAAGATAGGGTCGACCAGTACGGACGGTACGGACGCCGTACGGACCAGTACGGATCAGGACGACCCAAATCATCTTCCCAAGACCTTTTAAGAGGTCAGAAGTCTTGTGCAAATATAGGGCACAAGAATGTACGGATTAGGGTTTGATGGTACAACCCTAATAAAGACTTGGATCACAAGGCATGAGAAAAGAAGGTATGTGCAAGGTCCGGGTGCAGCTCACTTCTTTACATATGACAGTTGGAGATTTATGAAGAGAAGGAATATTCCTTAAGGATCAGAGTGGTCAAAGAGACAGGCTGGAAAGGGAAAGTGGCTTTACCTTTACAGCCTTATTCACTCACGATCTCATCTTGGCCATGAGTTCAAAATGAGCCAATCTCACCCATTCATTCAAACCAGGCGCCCCTTCCTTTACAGCTTGCACCAGAACATCCAAGACCAGTCTAATCTCATCATAGCCTTCCATTCTATCTTTTACTTACAGCCTTAGGATTTAGGTTTGTGATTAAAACATTGTAAGAGGCATATATAAGCCTTATGAACTCGTTTTGTATCATTAAGAGAGAGAGTGGGGTTTCCCCTCCTCCTTCATCAATCTAAAGTCTTAATACTTGTTCTTAATCTCTTAGTCTTTAATCTCTATTCTCTTAATCTCTTAGTCTCTCAATCTGGTTACAAAGTCTTTTAATCTCTTCTTTTAATATCTCTCTCTCTCTACAATCATCAAACACTCTCTTATTTCACACAAACACATCCTGAGTAGAGATCTCTGTAAAAATCTCAACGAGTTGTGATTAAGAAGATATCCCACTTTCTATCCAGATGATTCCAGATTAGCCTGTTCGGACATATGGCAATATCTTCATGATTCTTATCAAAACAGGATGAACCAATATATAAGAAGCTTGATTGGGAACCACTAATCAGTGGAGAATAACCAGGAAGTTGAATAAATCTCATAGGAGTTGTGAGTAAGAAGATATCCCACTTTATATCCAGATGATTCCAGATTAGCCTGTTCGGACATATGCCATTATCTTCATGATTCTTATCAAACCAGGATGAACCACGATCTAAAAAGCTTTATTTGGAACCACTAATCAGTGGAGAATAACCAGGGAGTTGAATAAATCTCATAAGTGTTGTGAGCAAGAAGATATCCCACCTTCTATCCAGATGATTCCAGATTAGCCTGTTCGGACATATGCCATTATCTTCATGATTCTTATCAAACCAGGATGAACCATGATCTAAGAAGCTTTATTTGGAACCACTAATCAGTGGAGAATAACCAGGAAGTTGAATAAATCTCATAAGTGTTGTGAGCAAGAAGATATCCCACCTTCTATCCAGATGATTCCAGATTAGCCTGTTCGGACATATGCCATTATCTTCATGATTCTTATCAAACCAGGATGAACCATGATCTAAGAAGCTTTATTTGGAACCACTAATCAGTGGAGAATAACCAGGAAGTTGAATAAATCTCATAAGTGTTGTGAGCAAGAAGATATCCCACCTTCTATCCAGATGATTCTAGATTAGCCTGTTCGGACATATGCCATTATCTTCATGATTCTTATCAAACCAGGATGAACCACGATCTAAGAAGCTTTATTTGGAACCACTAATCAGTGGAGAATAACCAGTAAGTTGAATAAATCTCATAGGAATTGTGATTAAGAAGATATCCCACTTTCTATCCAGATGATTCCAGATTAGCCTGTTCGGACATATGGCAATATCTTCATGATTTTTATCAAACCAGGAGGAACCACTATATAAGAAGCTTGATTGGGAACCACTAATCAGTGGAGAATAACCAGGAAGTTGAATAAATCTCATAGGAGTTGTGAGTAAGAAGATATCCCACTTTCTATCCAGATTAGCCTGTTCGGACATATGGCAATATCTTCATGATTCTTATCAAACCAGGATGAACCACGATCTAAGAAGCTTTATTTGGAACCACTAATCAGTGGAGAATAACCAGGAAGTTGAATAAATCTCATAAGTGTTGTGAGCAAGAAGATATCCCACCTTCTATCCAGATGATTCCAGATTAGCCTGTTCGGACATATGCCATTATCTTCATGATTCTTATCTAAACCACGATCTAAGAAGCAGGATGAACCACGATCTAAGAAGCTTTATTTGGAACCACTAATCAGTGGAGAATAACCAGGAAGTTGAATAAATCTCATAAGTGTTGTGAGCAAGAAGATATCCCACCTTCTATCCATATGATTCCAGATTAGCCTGTTCGGACATATGCCATTATCTTCATGATTCTTATCAAACCAGGATGAACCACGATCTAAGAAGCTTTATTTGGAACCACTAATCAGTGGAGAATAACCAGGAAGTTGAATAAATCTCATAGGAGTTGTGAGTAAGAAGATATCCCACTTTCTATCCAGATGATTCCAGATTAGCCTGTTCGAACATATGGCAATATCTTCATGAGTCTTATCAAACCAGCATGAACCACGATCTAAGAAGCTTTATTTGGAACCAATAATCAGTGGAGAATAACCAGGAAGTTGAATAAATCTCATAGGAGTTGTGAGCAATAAGATATCCCACCTTCTATCCAGATGATTCCAGATTAGCCTGTTCGGACATATGCCATTATTATCTTCATGATTCTTATCAAACCAGGATGAACCACGATCTAAGAAGCTTTATTTGGAACCACTAATCAGTGGAGAATAACCAGGAAGTTGAATAAATCTCATAGGAGTTGTGAGTAAGAAATATCCCACTTTCTATCCAGATGATTCCTGATGCAACCCTATTCAGCAACAAACATATCAATTTAGGGTTTGGCTTATGGGCTTGGGTTTAATTGATATGGGCTTGAAGATTTACTAAATATGTGTTAATGATCATGCTTCAGTCCAAAGAAGAAAGACCCAACAAAAAAATAGAAGCTATGGCGGAATAATATATCAATCTGACGGCAATTCAGAGACCGTCGACCATACAGAAGGACACGACCAGCCAAGGAGTTATGCGAGCACAATTTCCGAAATTTGGTCAATAGTCTTGGACTTTGGTCAAGTCAATTTTCCTAGTCAAGTCTTCATGATTTTAAGGGCTTTATAGTTTCTAGGATTGACTAGAATAATTATTTCTACATACAGCCTATTATATAAAGGCATGCCTTGTATTGTTTCAAATCATTCAATCTTTTTAATAAATCTACTTTTAAATTTATTGAATCCTTTGTTCTTAGGAACATCGTAATGCCTAGGAGTTGATTCTCTGCACGGCGCTTCGCCTTTGATCATTGTTTGTGGGCGTGATACTCACGATCATTGGCACTTCTACACAAGGGATTGATCCATCCGCAAATCAGTCTCTGAAGTTCATCTTCCATCTTCGACTTCTATCCACCACCCATTCCACCTTCCTTTGATTGATTTCTCGATCAAAGTCTATCCTTCACCAACCTTCGAGTGCAATCCTTGGGAGATTTCTATTATTTGGTATCAGAGCAGACTTGAGGGTTCGGTGTTCACTTCTTTCATTCATCATTCTCATCTTTCCACCTTCTAAAAAAAAAAAGAAAAAAAAAGAGTTCTAGCAGAGGCCAAAAGATCATCCAATCTGAAGTTAGAACGTGACTGCTCTTCCATCACTCGTAATGGCTTTAGGAGACTGCTCTCCGAAAGCAACCTGTTTTGATCACTAGTGGGGCTGCCTCTCACGGTCACAGGTTCTAAACATTAAGACGGATTTGAGGGCAAATCGTTTTAAAGGAGGAGGGGATGATGCAACCCTATTCAGCAACAAACATATCAATTTAGGGTTTGGCTTATGGGCTTGGGTTTAATTGATATGGGCTTGAAGATTTACTAAATATGTGTTAATGATCATGCTTCAGTCCAAAGAAGAAAGACCCAACAAAAAAAATAGAAGCTATGGCGGAATAATATATCAATCTGACGGCAATTCAGAGACCGTCGACCATACAGAAGGACACGACCAGCCAAGGAGTTATGCGAGCACAATTTCCGAAATTTGGTCAATAGTCTTGGTCTTTGGTCAAGTCAATTTTCCTAGTCAAGTCTTCATGATTTTAAGGGCTTTATAGTTTCTAGGATTGACTAGAATAATTATTTCTACATACAGCCTATTATATAAAGGCATGCCTTGTATTGTTTCAAATCATTCAATCTTTTTAATAAATCTACTTTTAAATTTATTGAATCCTTTGTTCTTAGGAACATCGTAATGCCTAGGAGTTGATTCTCTGCACGGCGCTTCGCCTTTGATCATTGTTTGTGGGCGTGATACTCACGATCATTGGCACTTCTACACAAGGGATTGATCCATCCGCAAATCAGTCTCTGAAGTTCATCTTCCATCTTCGACTTCTATCCACCACCCATTCCACCTTCCTTTGATTGATTTCTGTTGGAATTCATGAGTGTTTGTCTCATGTCAAGAGAGTATTCAGTTAACTTGTAACTGAATCCCCTTCAACCATACAACAGGAATTCACCATTCAAAGGAAGAGACAACCAACTGGTGGTTGAATCCTCTTAAACAGCCTACACTATAACCAAAAGATCCTAGAGAGTAAACTGGTTATGTGTGGCAAAGAAGCTCTAGTTTGAATCTATCCTTCTGTAGTAACACAACACTTTGAGTTTGTGTACTTAAGATGAAGAGGATTTAGAATCAGTAATCTAGAGTTTGAGAAGACATAAAGAAGAGTTTAGAGTGAGTTTTACAAGTATTAGGCTGCCTTAAGAGAAATAGAGTTAAGGCAGCCTCTAAACCATAACTCTAAACTCCTTACATTGTGAATATTGTTTGAACACAAGCAAGGGAGAGAGAGCCACGAAATTAGACTGATAGAACTTGTATTGATACTTGATAAATGTTACAACAGGTGGTGAAGTCTTTAAATAGACAATCACTTACAATAAACAATGATTAAACAAGGGAATGACTAAACAAATATTATTGTGGGGTTTCTGATGAAGCCAGAAGGATGCAGCCAAGGTTAATCTCGACCAGAGGGAGTGAGAGTGACAGGAGAGAGGTTTACACAGCCTGGTTGAGTGAAAGTGACAGGTCCAGCTGCTTCTCTTAAGCAACATGTGACTTCTTCTTTTCAAATTCAAACCAGGCTCTCTTATTTTAATTCAAACATGTTTCCTTGACATCTCAGTGTTTCCCACGTCCATATTAAGTCTCCAAACTCCTTTCTTGCCTTGAAAGGTAAGTTAGGTCAAGATAGTAGCTTGTGGAGCAAGACTGCACAAACAGAACCAAATTGGCTTCTCTTGATGAATTCTCTTTGGATCATCAACCAGCTTCTTCTTCTTCTGGTCATTCCTTTATTTATTTCAACAATTTCTCGATCAAAGTCTATCCTTCACCAACCTTCGAGTGCAGTCCTTGGGAGATTTCTATTAATTCCAGATTACCCTGTTCAAACATATGGCAATATCTTCATGATTCTTATCAAACCAGGATGAACCACGATCTAAGAAGTTTTATTTGGAATCAATAATCAGTGGAGAATAACCAGGAAGTTGAATAAATCTCATAAGTGTTGTGAGCAAGAAGATATCCCACCTTCTATCCAGATGATTCCAGATTAGCCTGTTCGGACATATGCGATTATCTTCATGATTCTTATCAAACCAGGATGAACCACGATCTAAGAAGCTTTATTTGGAACCACTAATCAGTGGAGAATAGCCAGGAAGTTGAATAAATCTCATAAGTGTTGTGAGCAAGAAGATATCCCACCTTCTATCCAGATGATTCCAGATTAGCCTGTTCGGACATATGCCATTATCTTCATGATTCTTATCAAACCAGGATGAACCACGATCTAAGAAGCTTTATTTGGAACCACTAATCAGTGGAGAATAACCAGGAAGTTGAATAAATCTCATAAGTGTTGTGAGCAAGAAGATATCCCACCTTCTATCCAGATGATTCCAGATTAGCTTGTTCAGACATATGCCATTATCTTCATGATTCTTATCAAACCAGGATGAACAACGATTAAACAAGGGAATGACTAAACAAATATTATTGTGGGGTTTCTGATGAAGCCAGAAGGATGCAGCCAAGGTTAATCTCGACCAGAGGGAGTGAGAGTGACAGGAGAGAGGTTTACACAGCCTGGTTGAGTGAAAGTGACAGGTCCAGCTGCTTCTCTTAAGCAACATGTGACTTCTTCTTTCAAATTCAAACCAGGCTCTCTTATTTTAATTCAAACATGTTTCCTTGACATCTCAGTGTTTCTCACGTCCATATTAAGTCTCCAAACTCCTTTCTTGCCTTGAAAGGTAAGTTAGGTCAAGATAGTAGCTTGTGGAGCAAGACTGCACAAACAAAACCAAATTGGCTTCTCTTGATGAATTCTCTTTGGATCATCAACCAGCTTCTTCTTCTTCTGGTCATTCCTTTATTTATTTCAACACTCCCCCTCAAGCTTGACCATAGGAGATCCTTGGGCAAGCTTGGAACTGAGAGCACTTGCCTCATTAAAAACCTAAGTGTGGAAAACCACATGGGATAAAACCATCACTTAGGGAAAAAGAGTGCAACTACCCTCAGCCTAGGGATTGGCCAGTGGGTTTATGAGTCTTATGATCAAGTTTAGGGACTCATAAACCCTGGATCATGGCCTTACTTCAATTGGAAGCTGGCACCAATGCCTTCCTTGCTTCACACTCAAAACTGCTTGGAACTCTCCATGTTGCTGGTAATTTGTCTCCCCCTTTCTTCTGACCTCCTGCCATCATCAAAGGGTTTGATCCACGACCAGACTCTCCATTATGAGCTCCAAGTACCTGATTCAAACAATGCACACACACATGCATCAATTCTCAAGGGGCAAACCTATTCAATCATAAGCATAAGTATAGATTAAGGTACTTCCCTTGCATAAGTTGAATGGACATTGGCTTCTCATATTAACACCCCTCCTCAAGCTTGGCCTAAGAATAAGAGTATGTGGTCAAGCTTGGAAGATGAGAGCCAATGATGATCACCAAAGCCTTGAGACCCCAAGTTTCATCAACCAGGTACAAGCACACATGCTATGGGCTGATTCATAGCTTCCGAACTGAAGGTAACTTTTCTAACTTCATGTAGAAGCTGATCCATAGCTTCCCAACCAGAAGGTAACTGTATTAACTCCATGCCTTGGGCTGATCCATAGCTTCCCCACTGAAGGTAACTGTTCTAACTCCAAGTTGTTGCTGTCCTTGTTGATTTCTTCTTGCAGTGGCTTCTAGACAGGCCATGTAAGCTCATTTACAGCCCCCCTCAAGCTTGAATCCGAGTATAGGGGAGGAGACAAGCTTGATATGAGCTTTTAAGCCTCCTGGTCTACTCACAAATTATTTCTCCATGGTCAGGAATATGCATCTTGTGCAGGCTCTGATCAACATGGGCAATCTGTCAAACCAACACTAAGACAAGCATCAGTAGACAACAAGAGACCAGAACATTGGTTTTCACCAAGTCTGATCTTTAAAACACAATTTAAATAAGCACATCAGCAATGGACATATATCTTTAAGATTCTATCCTAGCAACACTCTCTGAATCCTAATCAACAAGATTAAGCTTTCAGGCAACAACATAATCAATTTTCCTAAGGGCAGAAGCAAGACAATTCTTTCAAGACAGCTTAATAACCCTAGGCAGATTCTAACAAGAGATTGTGAGAAGAGAGAATTAAGTAACCAGAGTAAAAGTAACCAGAGAATAAGTAGAGATTTAGAGAATGATGTAACCAGAGTATTAGTAGCCAGAGAATGAGAGAATGATGGTGAGAAAGTAACCTGAGAATCAGAGAATTAGAAAAGAGAGAATAGAGAGTTTGCTCAAGAGTTCTAATGGACAGAGTTTTGCTCTGTTTTCTTGAGTTTTGCGGAAGCATTAACAGCCAGGAGCAACCAATACTGATAATTTGTATGAATTAAGAGAGTAATATTGTTAGAACTGAAGAATCAAAGAGAGAAAGATGAGCAGAATCCGAGAGAGAGAGAGAGAGAGAGAGAGATGCGCAAAGTATAAAGAAGTGAGGAAATCGTTTTCCTTAATTAAAATGGTAAGCATACAACATAGTTAAATAGAGAAATCAGGACAAACAAGACAAGAAGAATTATAGTAAACAAAGGTGGTCTTCTCCAGTGTCTGATCCGAGAAAGTGACTGCTCCAAACGGCTAGGAGTGCATGTGACTTATATTGTTTTAAATGTTCAACTTGTCTCTCTCCCTTGTCTTCACATCAACGGTTTTCTCCACTTCAATTTCCCCATGTGCTTACTTCATATCTTCCTTATTTCCATGATCATACACGCTTCTTCTTGTCTTAGGAAAGGCTTCCTGTTCAGGAAGGACTTCTTCTTAATCTGGACAGGCTTCCCATTTAGGAAGGGCTTCCTGCTCTGGAAGGACTTCTTCTTAATCTGGAAAGGCTTCCTAGTTAGGAAGGGCTTCCTGAGTTTCTTCTTCTTCTCTATTCTTCTATGATTACACCTCTTATTAGCTTCATGTCAACACTCCCCCTCAAGCTTGACCATAGAGATTGATCAAGCTTGGAAACCATGAAGCATTCCCTCATTAAAACCTTTACTTGGAAAAACCACTTGGGATAAAAACCAAGCAAAGGAAAAAGAGTAGAATACTTCAAGGCAAGGGGATCAGTGACAAGTGAGGTCTATGAGTCCAAGCTTAGGATGAATGAACTCACAGACCTTGCTGCTGGCTGCCTTGGTGAAGATATCGGCCAGTTGATCCTCACTCCGAGTGTAACATGGAAGGATCACTAGCTGCTCCACTGCTTGTCTTACTTTGTGGCAGTCCACTTCTATATGCTTAGTCCTCTCATGGAAGACTGAGTTGGATGCAATGTGTATTGCAGCCTGGTTGTCACAATGCATAGTCATTGGAGTGTTGATCTCGATCCCCAAGTCTTTTAGCAGTCCCTTGATCCATATCAGCTCACTTGTAAGCTTCCTCATTGATCTATATTCTGCCTCAGCACTTGAGCATGACACCACCTTCTGCTTCTTGCTCTTCCATGTGACCAGATTACCTCCAATAAAGGTACAATAGCCAGTGGTTGATCTCCTATCAACTCTGTCTCCAGCCCAATCAGCATCACAATACCCAACTACTTCAGTGCTCTTGTTACATGCCATCCATACTCCTTGGCCAGGCGCCTCTCTTAAGTACCTTAAGATCCTTTCCACCATGTTCCAGTGATGCACCTTAGGAGATCCCATGTGCTGGCTCACTTGATTCACAGCAAAGCACAGATCAGGTCTGGTGATGGTTAGATAGATAAGCTTGCCCACCATTCTTCTATACTTCTTGACATCTTTGAATGGAGTAGCTTCATACTCCCCCTCTCGCAGTACCTTGTAGCCTTCTTCCAATGGTGTTTTGGCTTGTCTACCTCCAAGGTCTCCTGCCTCATTTAAAATGTCAAGTGTGTACTTCCTTTGAGATAAGAAGAGCCCCTCTTTAGAGCGGCATATTTCAATCCCAAGGAAGTACCTCAATTCTCCCAAATCTTTAATATCAAATGCACTTTTAAGAAATGATTTAGTTGAGAGGATACCTTCCTTGTTGCTACCAGTGATGATAATGTCATCAACATACACTAGAATCACAACAATACCTTGCTTGCTGGTTAGAGTGAAGAGAGTGTGGTCAGCCTCGGATTTTACAAATCCTTTCCCATTGAGAGTGGTGCTGAGCTTGTGATACCAGGCTCTTGGAGATTGCTTCAAGCCATAGATAGCCTTCTTTAGCCTCAAAACATTCCCTGGTTTCACCATATCTTCTAGGCCAGGAGGTGGTCTCATATACACTTCATCCTCCAATTCTCCTTGTAAGAAAGCATTCTTCACATCCATCTGCCATAGATCCCACTCCAAGTTGACAGCAAGAGATAGAACAACTCTTATGGTATGCAGCTTGGCCACTGGTGCAAATGTATCTAGATAGTCTTCACCATACACTTGAGTGTATCCCCTTGCAACTAGTCTTGTTTTCCTCCTTTCTGGCTTCCCATTAGCTCCATACTTGATGGTAAACAAGAGGCGACTTGTCACTGCCTTCTTGCCCTTTGGGAGTTCAGTTTCAAACCATGTATCATTCCTGATCATGGCTCCCATTTCATCACCAACAGACTCTCCCCATTCTTCATGTAGCATAGCCTCTTCATAGGTCTTTGGGATGTACTCCTGATCAAGTTCACTTATGAAAACTTGATGTTCTTGTGGGTACTGCGCAAGAGAACATACTGCACTCACTGGATGTGCCACAGCTTCAGCATTAAAGTACACCCTTGTGTTCTTCCAATCTGAGGCTGGTCTCCTGGTTCTTGTACTTCTCCTCAAGGGCTGTATCTGATCAGTTCCATTGTTGTCACTCGTCTCTCCTTGTTGGATTCAGTAGCTGCTTGTGGTTGTTCTCCTATCTCATCTTGATCATGAGACACTACTGAGTTCTCTTCAGGTTGAGCTGGCGCATGCTGATCACTTCCATTGCCCCCCTCATGATCAAGGTGAGATACTCCATCATCTTCTACTGTATCCTCAGCAGCTTGTGTGGAGGTCTCCCTGACCTTCTCTGGTATCTTTGGTAGATTGATACCAAGTCTTTCCATAATCACTCTAAGGTTGTTAGCTCTGTCAGTGGCTGATTGAGAAAGATCCTTGAGCTCATCCCAACTCTTCTCATCATAGTAGCCTTGTGACTCCATGAACTTAACATCCCTTGACACCAGAACCCTCCTTGTCTCTGGTACATAACATTTGTAACCCTTCTGATGTGTTGAATAACCAATAAACATTGCCTTTCTGCTCTTAGCCTCTAACTTGTTCCTGAGCTCTCCTGGAATCAAAACAAAGCACACACACCCAAACACACGTAAATGATCTATGGATGATTTGGTTTTGTTCAGTACCTCATAAGGGGTGGCGTTGAGAAGGACTCTTGTGGGTGTGCGGTTGATGAGATAGGCAGCAGTAACCACTGCATCTCCCCAAAACCTCTTAGGCACGTTTGAGTGAAACATCATGCTCCTGGCCACTTCCATCAAGTGCCTATTCTTCCTCTCTGCCACACCATTTTGTTGAGGTGTGTAAGGGCAACTGGTTTGGTGGATGATTCCTTGCGAGGCAAGATGTTGTTTGAAGGCTGTACTAGTGTATTCACCACCATTATCTGATCTAAGAATTTTAATCTTGACATTAAAATGGTTAGTGACATAGTTCTGAAAGTTTTTAAAAGCTTCTAGCACCCTATCTTTTGATTGCAACAAAGTTATCCAAGTGTACTTAGACTTTTCATCTATAAATGTCACAAAGTATTTATGTTGCTCTCTAGATGCACATGGGGCAGTCCACACATCAGAATGGATTAAATCAAAGCAATTATCATAGATGGTCATTGATTTAGGAAACACATTTCTACAATGTTTTCCTAAGATACAAGCCTCACAATCACTTTTAAAAGAAATGCTAGGCAACAGGATGTTCAAGGCAGTAGAGTGAGGATGTCCTAATCTAGCATGCCATATTACATCTTTAGGGAATTCAGAAACAGAATTGAAATAACAAGATAAATCAGAAGCTGGTCTTGTGTCCTCAAGCAAGTACAAGTCTCCCTTGGTAACACCTTTGCCAAGCAACTTACTAGAATCAATATCCTGAAAAGAAACACTGTTAGGCCTGAAAGTAACTTGACAATTTAAATCATTAGTCACTCTCTTAACAGATAGCAAGTTTGAAGCAAATGTGGGCATATAAAAAGCTTTAGACACTTTGTCAAACAGTTTGAGATCACCTACACCTTTTATTGGAATTTTATCTCCATTGGCTATCATCACATTTCCTAAGGCTGGTTCAATGTTTTTAATCAAGCTTAAATCACTAATCATATGGTGGGAAAGCACCAGAGTCTATAATTAATGGTTTAGCTGATTTAAAAACATTCATAGAACTACCAACAGTGTGACAAGCACTAAGAGAAGTACCAAGGGTTTTAGATATACCAGATTCTTTTAAGGCTTTGATGAAAGCATCTAAGTCAGACTTCTTGATGGTTTCATCCAGGTTGGCCCTTGGTGTTGCATACACTGATGTGGAGGTCATAGCACTTCCCACGCCATTGCTGCTTGTTCCCATGGAGTGTGGTGTGGTTGGTTCAGTCCCATCAGCTGAGAAGTTTGCTCTAGCATCCTGGAACTGAGGGCGAGTCTCTTTGAACTTGTTTGGCTTCAAATGTGGGTGAAGGATCCAGCACTTGTCCTTGATATGACCCTTCTTCTTGCAGTGGTCACAGATCAAGACTTTCCTCTCTTCTTGCTTGTAAGCCTTATTTGCGACAGCTTCTTCAGCTTGGTGAGCCATGTTGAGGTCTCCTTTGTTTCCAAATAGACCAACTGAGCCCTCTTCCTTCTGGATTTGAGCACACACTTCATCCAGGTCAGGTAGCTTGTCAGATCTCAAGATGTGCTTAATCAGGCTCCCATATGAAGAGTTGAGAGTGAGCAGCAGTCCAAACACTTTGTCCTCTTCACGCCTGGTTAGGAGAGTGGTAGGATCAGTTGTGTGTGGTCTAAGCAGCTCCATCTCTGCCCAAAGGGATCTGAACTTGCCAAAGTGAGGCTGAAACTCCACATCTCCTTGGTTGAGAGCATTGATGGCTCTTTTCACTTCAAACACTCTAGTAAGGTTGGAGATGTTTCCATAAACCTTATAAAGAGTGTCCCACAGCTGCTTGGTAGTCTCACAGTATGAGTAGGACTCCATGATTGCTGGCTCAAGGGAGCTGAGAAGGGCTGTGAGAACCATGAGGTCTTTGACTCCATTTTTCTTCATCAGCTACCACCTCCTCTTCTTTCCATCTTTGCCTTGGATGGTTTGTTTTGGAGCTGCTTCTGTTATAGCATACTTCCATAAACCTCTTCCACCAAGAGCTCTCTTCACCATCCTGGCCCAAAAGAGATAATTAATCCCTTTTAAGGTCACAGGTATGTTGAGATGCTTGTTGTTGTTGTTGTTGTGTGTCTTCCATTTTTCTTCAAACCGCCAAGAACAAATCAAGAACAGGAGAGAGAATGTTTGGAAACAGAGAATAGAAATAAAGAACAGAGTATTGCGGAAGTGAGAATAGGTTTCAAGAGCTTTGATGCTCTGATACCATGATAATTTGTATGAATTAAGAGAGTAATATTGGTTAGAACTGAAGAATCAAAGAGAGAAAGATGAGCAGAATCCGAGAGAGAGAGAGAGAGAGAGAGAGAGAGAGATGCGCAAAGTATAAAGAAGTGAGGAAATCGTTTTCCCTTAATTAAAATGGTAAGCATACAACATAGTTAAATAGAGAAATCAGGACAAACAAGACAAGAAGAATTATAGTAAACAAAGGTGGTCTTCTCCATGGTCTGATCCGAGAAAGTGACTGCTCCAAACGGCTAGGAGTGCATGTGACTTATATTGTTTTAAATGTTCAACTTGTCTCTCTCCCTTGTCTTCACATCAACGGTTTTCTCCACTTCAATTTCCCCATGTGCTTACTTCATATCTTCCTTATTTCCATGATCATACACGCTTCTTCTTGTCTTAGGAAAGGCTTCCTGTTCAGGAAGGACTTCTTCTTAATCTGGACAGGCTTCCCATTTAGGAAGGGCTTCCTGCTCTGGAAGGACTTCTTCTTAATCTGGAAAGGCTTCCTAGTTAGGAAGGGCTTCCTGAGTTTCTTCTTCTTCTCTATTCTTCTATGATTACACCTCTTATTAGCTTCATGTCAACAAATACTCCTCATGAGTTTGGTGCTTTAGTAGCTGAAACACAATGGACCATTGAACAATTAATTTGCTCACTGATCTTAGAAAAGTACCACTGGAATAACTCATGACTGATGTTTTCCAGGGCTTGCAATAAGGAACCATCAGAATAACACATAAACAAGTGTTTTCTATGGCTCACACAACTAAGACACCAATGGATCAAAACAGTTTGTCCACTGTCAAATATTTTTAAAACATTTTTTCAGAATCAGATTACTCAAGAATCTGTTAAAAACATTTTTCAGAATCTTTTTTTTTTTTAAGTTATTTCAAGATGCAAGAATAATCTTTTCTACCTCCCTCAGGCTGGTAACAACATATTTCAGTCTTTTCATCCAAACCTTAAACAATGAGGAGATCAAGGGAGAGTCATTGATTTAAAAAAAAACATTAAAAGATTGCATCCTGAATTTTGAAAAACATACTTCATCTAACCTCTCTACTGCTCATGTTTTGAATCCTAGCCACACAGCTCATCAAAACAATTTCAAAGTGAGAGAGAAAGAGCTTCAGGATGAAGTAGAACAGAGTGAGTTCAGCCCAAGAGAGCAACTAGGCTCTGATACCATGTTGGAATTCATGAGTGTTGTCTCATGTCAAGAGAGTATTCAGTTAACTTGTAACTGAATCCCCTTCAACCATACAACAGGAACTCACCATTCAAAGGAAGAGACAACCATGGTGGTTGAATCCTCTTAAACAGCCTACACTATAACCAAAAGATCCTAGAGAGTAAACTGGTTATTGTGTGGCAAAGAAGCTCTAGTTTGAATCTATCCTTCTGTAGTAACACAACACTTTGAGTTTGTGTACTTAAGATGAAGAGGATTTAGAATCAGTAATCTAGAGTTTTGAGAAGACATAAAGAAGAGTTTAGAGTGAGTTTACAAGTATAGGCTGCCTTAAGAGAAATAGAGTTAAGGCAGCCTCTAAACCATAACTCTAAACTCCTTAACATTGTGAATATTGTTTTGAACACAAGCAAGGGAGAGAGAGCCACGAAATTAGACTGATAGAAACTTGTATTGATACTTGATAAATGTTACAACAGGTGGTGAAGTCTTTAAATAGACAATCACTTACAATAAACAATGATTAAACAAGGGAATGACTAAACAAATAATTATTGTGGGGTTTCTGATGAAGCCAGAAGGATGCAGCCAAGGTTAATCTCGACCAGAGGGAGTGAGAGTGACAGGAGAGAGGTTTACACAGCCTGGTTGAGTGAAGTGACAGGTCCAGCTGCTTCTCTTAAGCAACATGTGACTTCTTCTTTTCAAATTCAAACCAGGCTCTCTTATTTTAATTCAAACATGTTTCTTGACATCTCAGTGTTTCCCACGTCCATAAAAGTCTCCAAACTCCTTTCTTGCCTTGAAAGGTAAGTTAGGTCAAGATAGTAGCTTGTGGAGCAAAGACTGCACAAACAGAACCAAATTGCTTCTCTTGATGAATTCTCTTTGGATCATCAAACCAGCTTCTTCTTCTTCTGGTCATTCC
>NW_026616042.1:0-31889 GCF_000801105.2 Raphanus sativus
AGAAGCGTAGCAGGAAATGTGTATACGGAGAAAACTCTATTCAGGTTGGAGGCAACAGCTGATGCTATCCGTTGATTCCTTCCGTCTCTGATGAATCTCAGATACAGAAGCTTGTGAATGTTAGTCGTCTCTCTCACACATCCTAGTAATGAGTTCTTCTTAAATCACTGTATCATTTTGATCTTATCATATTGGCAGGTCTCAAAGTCATTTGCTGAAGGGAAGACCACTCTGGAGAAATACATAGACGCGTTGAAGGATCTTGTGGGTCTCAGGCTTCTGGTAGACGCTGTGGCCATTGGCAAAGGCAAAGAGGATCTCACAGTTCGTACATCAAGCGCCACCACCAGTTCCAGTTAAGACCAAACCATGGTTCACTGTTTTCTCCAAAGTCTTCTTCTTCTGGCTTAGGTCCGGCTTACGCTTCACTCACCCTGCCGACATAATAAACCATTGAAAGGCAGTTCACGTCTAAAGCAAAGCTCGTTGCAGCGAACATCTTCTGGAAGCCGTGTGGCCGCGTCTGCTAGCCAGAGGATGGCAACTCGGAGAAGCCAAAGGACAGAAGCTTATAATACATCTAGGATAACATTGTTTTCATCGTCCCTGGAGTGAAACGGTTCTCGAGAGGGGAGCTTGTGAAAGGCGATCATTACTTTGATTCCGTCAGTGACATTCTAGCTAAGGTTGCTTCAGAGCCTGAGCTTCTTGAGTTTGAAAACAGGAGGAGTGAACGTTGTGTTGCGGAGAACTCTTCTGACCAATCAGATGAAGAAGAGTCTTCCTCCCCGTCTGGTAGTCAAAGACACCGTTACCTCAAGTCTCCATGCTCTTCTTCTAGCCGTGGGAACCTGCAGATGAGATTCACTGTCGTCGACACTAGTTTGGCTGCTGGAGGGAAACTGTGTGATCTGCGGAATCTGAAAGAAAAGTATATAGTCTCTGAGGCAAAGACTGGTTTAGGAGACAAAGGTTCTTCCCTGTCAAGTCAGAAAGTGGAAACGCCCCAAGTGATGCCTCTGGACGCTCCGATGCGGTTCGTTATTGTTGATTCGAGTCTAGACCACAGTAAAAAATGGTCCGGTTTAAGGAGATGGAAACGTTTACCAAGTGATGATTCTAGCATAAAGCAGGAAGAGAGTTTGGAGAGGGTTAAGGATCCACCAAAGAGGATGATCAAGCATAGAGGAGAAACTAATCATCATTCAGTAAAGTCTGCTGCTCCGTCGTTGAAACGCAGACGGCTCAGTGCTTGCATAAAGAGGGAGAAGAGCCTCTCTAAAGAGGAACCTGAATCAGACCAGTTAAGTTTAAGTGCGGTCCAACACCAAAACAACACTCGTGAAGAGATGGATGAGGAGGACAAAGAGAGATATGAATCGGTTGATCATATGAAGTTAAAGTCTGATCAATCAGAAAAGACTGGGACTGGACCGTCTTCTTATGAGGCTGTTGAGACCCAAGAGATAGTGGCAGAGAGCAAACCGATTGGGTTAAGTTCGATCCCTGGTGTGGACAATGACTGTTCTCCAGAGGAGGTAAGAAGAAGCCATGAACTCGTTTCATCAGAACATGACTCAAAGGGGTCTTGTTCAGTGTCAGGCTCAGAGGAAAGACGTGTTTCCAAAGATCCGGAGCAAGAGCAAGAAGAAGTTGAGCTCCCTCCCATTACAGGCGCAAACATCAATAGCTCTCCTTCCAAAGATCTAGCAAGTACTCAAGAAATTTGTTCATCAGAACACGACCAACAGGCTAATAATACAGATGCTCCTAGGAGACATAGCACAAGAAAGCGACCACTGACCACCAGGGCTCTGGAAGCTCTCGAATCTGGTTTTCTTACAACCGAGACAGTAAAAAGCACGGTTAAACCAAGAAAACGTGAAAGATCTTCGAAGAGAAAACGGTCAGCTAAAGTGAGTAACAGAGCACAGCTTTTGCCAGACAATGGGATTGCAGCTATTATGGAGCAAAGAGGAGGAGAAGAAGAAAGCAAAGCAACAGCAAGTAACAACCCTTTGAATCAGATAGAGGATACAAAGCCTAGCTTTATTCTTAACGGAGCCACCACAACTGAGAGCAAGGCTCTGGACCAAAGACATGATTCAAAGCCAGTGAAAGCTGAACATCCTAAACTTCCACCGATCATTTTAAAGCTTTCACTTAAGCGTAGCAGAGCTTCAGAGACTTAAAAAGATTTTTGGGGCTGGCTGTGAGAGGATTTGACCTTTGCTATAGATAAAATGTATGTGTACAGAACTAAGATTTTTTTTTTAAAAGGGTTTTATTCCGTACTCTTCTTCTTTCTTCTTCATTTTTTTTTGTTGGGTCAAATGTGACAACGCTACACAACATACCCCAAAGGATGTTTTCTTCTCTCAGTTTTTTTCTTTTGTCTTTCTAAATGGTGAAGTCTGCTATTTGAATTAACTTTCTTCAAACCCTCCTCTCATCTCACTGAATGCAACTTGATTGCCTTTATCCAAGTTGTTGGAGACTGCTTTGGTTAAGCTAAGAGTACTCAAACCCAAGCTCTGCTCCAACAATGGAAGCAAATTACAATAGAGCATAACTAGTGTCAGTCCAAATTCACTTCACACACTCCTTATATTAGTTTTGGCTATAAGTTTTTGAGCAGTAATCTTTCTTTTTTTTCAAGTAAAGATTGATCTCATTACCAAGAGCCAGCCTTTTTCTCTTAGCAAAGGGTCACCTTACAAAACCAAAAGATAGAAATTTAAATATCTTTCTAATTTAACATTGGGTCGGTAAGCAAATGGTAAGTAATTAACAAAATGTCGAGACTGTCACCAACACAGTAGATACGCTATCTGAGGAAAGTAGATACGAAGCTGCTCAACTATCCTCTATCTTCATTCACTCTCCGCAGGCAGAACCTTCGTGCAACAGTACGTACTCTCGGCTGCTGTTACCAAACTTGATGGTATCTTTTTCGCGAAGCTCATAGTAGCGTTGCGGTTCAATAGGGTCTTCATTGATGTAAGTCTTGTTGGTGCTGCCAAGATCCATAAGGTAAGGCTTCACTTGCTTCTTCTCCACCATGCCATCTGGTTTCTCCACTGTCACTTCCCGGTACTGGATAACAGCATGCTGCTTGCTGCAAGAAGGGTGATCAGTAGAGGAACGTCCGCAACTTTTCTCTCGCGTCCAAAGAGGTAGCAGCTTTGGCGATGGAGCTGGAGTGGTGGCTCATCCAGTGGCTCGCCATCCTTGAATACATAAAGTCTCCATCTCTTTTTGGGTTCTCTCCTAGCCTCTGGTGGCTCGTTGAAGAGGAGTGCGATACCTCTGTATCTGTTGGTTTCTTCCGCAAGTTTCCCTGATAGCTCAAACAATTCTTCTTCCTTTTTCTTGGCTGCCAAAGCTTCTTCTCTGTCTCTACTTCTTCTCCCAACCTCCCTTTCACCTTGACCTCTTCTCAATCTCTTTGTCCGTGGCGAAGGAGACCTTGAAGATTCTTGTCTTCTAGATGGACTTCTCCGTCGGGGAGACTGCCTGTGCCTCACCGGACACTCTGAAGCCATACTCGGAGACCTTTGTTACTCCGGCGGATGAAAATTATAGATTTAACAAACTATTTTTTGTCGTTACTATTGAATTCAAAGATTGTGAAACAAGTATAAAGAAACACACTTTATTAATAAGTAAACCTTTCTCAAAAACCTTAAGCTCTCGCAACACAAATCTCTCAACTGATAAGTTCAAGCCACAACTCATCATCTTCTTATATAGAAATCTAAACTTCATATTCTCATTAAATTTAACTTATTTAGATAACTCCTAAATAGGATGAATTTCCTTTTTTATATGAAACTTAGTTTAGCTTGGGAATCAAGCTATCTTCAAGTTTAGTTTAAACAGTTACTAAACTAATTAACAGCGATAACACTAAACATAGGAATAAAAAGAGGAAAAAACTAATTTTAGCAAAATAGCTGCTATGAAAAAAAAAAAGTAATAACAGCGTTATTTATCTTGTACGTGTCCGTCCCGCGTGTTTTTCCCTTTCTTTTTAAAACCGACTCGAACACAAACGCATATATATATGCATCATCCTTACCCTTTCAACTTTTCATTTTCTCACAAAAAGATCTCTTCTATTTGCGTTAAAATCTAAAGCTTTTTTTTTGTCTTTTGAATCATGGAGTGTAGACCGTTGGATCTGACGATTATATCCGCGGAGGATCTCAAAGACGTCCAACTGATCGGCAAGCAGGACCTATACGCCGTCGTTTCCATCAACCGCGACGCGAGGACGAAGCAGAAGACGAAGGTCGACAAAGACTGCGGGACCAAACCCAAATGGAGACACCAGATGAAGCTCACCGTCGACGACTCCGCGGCGCGCGACGGTCGTCTCGCCCTCGTCGTCGAGATCGTGGCGGATCGTCCCATCGCCGGTGATAAACCCGTCGGAGAGGTTAGCGTTCCGGTGAAGGAGCTTCTGGACCAGAACGACGGCGGCGGCGGGGAGGAGAAGACGGTGACGTACGCGGTGAAGCTGCCTAACGGGAAGGCCAAAGGTTATCTCAAATTCTCTTTTAAGTTCGGTGAAAAGTATACTTTCGGGGGACCTTCGAGTGGGCCTGGCCCATTGACTCTGGAGCATAAGTCTATGGATCAGCCGCCTGTCACGGCTTACCCGCCTGGACAAGGTGCACCGGTTGCATATCCGCCGGGTCCTTCAGGATACCCACCACCAGGACATGACGACAAACACGGCGGCGGTGGTGTTTACGGTTATCCTCCACCTGGTGGTCCCGCTGGTTATCCTCCAGCCGGCCCTGGTGGGTATCCGCCACCCGGAGCATACGGTGGATATCCACCTCCACAGCAAGGAGGCTACCCGGGGTATCCACCACAGGGTCCAGGCTTTGGATATCCGCCGCAGGGTCCAGGCTATGGATACCCGCCGCAGGGTCCGTATGGTTACCCGCAACAGCAAGGTTATGGTGGTAAACCGCAGAAACCGAAGAAGCATGGAGGAGGTGGAATGGGTCTAGGACTTGGACTTGGAGCTGGATTGTTGGGTGGGTTGCTGGTTGGTGAAGCTATTGATGATATAGCAGATATGGGTGGCGACTTTGATTTCTGATCTTCTGTTTGTGCTATCTTTTTATGCTGTGATTAACGTTTTCAATTTCCTAAGCTAGGCAACTGGTTCTATGTTTTTTCTTTTGGTGTGTGTGTCCTGTGAGAAATCAACATGTTCTGTTTTCTTGTGTTTGTGTTGTTGTTTCTGGCTGTCTCTTAATGAAAACAGCCGTCATATGTTGCTTTCTCATGTTTTGTATGAGAGAGTAATGTGCAGTAATAATCAGTTTCCCGTTTTTCAGTAAACAACCTTAAAGTGTTAGGAAAGGGAGATCACGGAAGATATAAAAATGTCAGGTAATTTGTATATAAGCTAACATCAAATCCGTTATCGTCCAGCGGTTAGGATATCTGGCTTTCACCCAGGAGACCCGGGTTCGATTCCCGGTAACGGAGCTTTTTTTGTTTCATGTACTTATGATCGCAACAGAGTGTTCCTTTTACAACTGTAACGTTTAATTTGTGTTGGACCCTAACGTCTGCTGGACGGTTGTATACATGTCAGTGTTGTTCAAATTTTCGTGTGGTCTTATCATTGGGGCTAACATGCATATTAATTTTACTTAATCGCACGAAGTTGTACAAGATTTTAGATGATGAAAATTGCTAGTCATAAGATAATCATCTTTTTTGTCTGGAACTGTATTTGCATCTCGATAATAGTTACCGGCTCAAGCGCTTTGAGCTAAATGATTATCATCAAGAATGTAATAACATGCCGCATGGACTAAGTTTTAAATAGTGTATCGTATTTTTCTCTTCATCTAGTAACATTGACGACGTAAAACTTAAAAAGCTGACAGAAAAGGAGCAGTTTTTCATTAATGGAAATGGAGAAGAAAAAGAAAAGAGAGTTGAACATTGTATTTACTTTGGCTTTTGAAAAACATTACAACTCTATCACATCTTAATATGAATCTCCTAATTGCATGATGGACATTTACCATGTGGTTCGAAAAAAGGCAGTCACAGCTAAAGGAGTTTGATAAGTCTGTAATTCTATTCATTGTTCTCCATTAAAACCTGCAAAAGAGGAGTTGAACCGAACCATGTTATAGTATTTCAATATAGAAAGAAACTAAATTTCTCATCCATGAGATTTGATATTAAAGATTTGCAGGTGGTGTAGATGAATCATCAGATTGCTAGATGCTAAGTTATTCTGCTTGTCCTCTAAAAATATAACCCTATTGTAAGGTAAGCAGTGACTGAAAGAATATTTTAGCTAGCTATAATCATGCTTGACCAAGCTATATTTTCTCTGTTCTTGAAATATTCACACATGAAAAGTAGTGACGGAGAGTCGAGCATGTCACTTACAGAGATTTGAGGCCAGAGGACTTAAAACTAAACTCGTTCAGCGCTTCTAATTCCCGCGTTCTTGTCGAATTCGTCTGAAGGAACAACGTCCGCGATAATCTTCTCTTGACCACGCCAAAGAATCTGGTATAAAAGGTTTCGAACTTTTGTGTCAGTCCAACAGAGTATGAAAACAGTTCCTAATTGATATATATTCCTTAGTAACAAAGACTCAAAGTCAAAGAATCAATAGACAGCCCACTGGAAACTTGAATCACCAAAAAGATAAGAATGAAGCAACTTCCTAAAGATAAGTTTCCATATTTGAAAGTACACAAACATGGGGTACTTTACATCGCTCAGACTAACCTTGTCAATGACTCCAAATTCTTTAGCTTTTGTTGCATCCATGTAATATGGCCTTCTCATCACGTTAGCCACAGTCTCCACGGACTAAATATCAAATTAGAACAATATTTAACTAGCCAAAAAAAAGTCGCCAATCAAAGTTATGTAGCGAAAGAAACGTTTTCCACTTACATTGCCAGTGTGCTTTGATAGTAGTTCCACAAGTATATCTCTGTTTGTTATAACCTGCAATCACAACCAGGAACGTGATAAGACGCAATGAAACTCAGTTCTTGAACTCAAGGTTAATATTCTGAGCAAAATACTCAAGGGACAAGCTTGTGTCCAAATGATCAGAGATATGTATCAGCAAAAAAAAAAAACATCATGAAAATATCTCAGTTTAGATATGATTTCCCGGATTCGAAGTGTACAGAAGGAACATCAAAAACCTCTTTGGCACGAATCAGGACATCACTAGCAGGCATCAAACCAGAAGAAGGCACACGAGGTTGCTGGATCATTGCTGCAATAATATTAGTTCGAAACATCTGAGAATACCCTCGTAATTAAAAGTGAGCAAATCAACTTGACCAGAATGCAGTCATTGTTTTTTTTTTTTTTACCTTTGGAATGTGGCATCATAAATCGTTTACCCTTTGTTCCCGCGGAAAGCAACAGACATGCGTGACCTATCGCTGCTCCCACACAAACTGTATGTACCTGCACAAGAAAGGACCAAACCTGCTCACACAAAACGACTCCGGAGGGCAAATAATTATCTTGATATCTGTTCAAGTCGTTTCCTTCATCACAGTTTAATTACTTACACGTTTGCATTTCAAGAGAAGTCCACCAATAAAACAAACGACGTTACCTCGTTTTTAAGTTGCATCAAAGAATCATAGATCGCAAAACCTTCTGATTCCATTCCAACCTGTTCAGATGCACCAATATTAGATACACTGAGAGAAAAAGGTCTTTAAAAAACATTCACAAAACAGTTCAAAAACTCACCGTCTCTCCATCGTCGCGAGTGGTCCCTGTGGAGTTGATGTAAATATATATAGGTTCCTTCGGATCGAGCCACTGAAGATACATTAGCTCAGCGACAATAAGCTCTGTAACCGCCGGCACCAGCTGAAAAAAAAAAGTGCAGTCTCACTCTACACAGTCCCCCACCACTAAGAATCCAACATAAAATGCCAGAGCTTACAGGCATTCCAATGTAAACAATTCTCCCGTCAAGAAGCATAGATGGCAAGTCTGGTGGAGGAGTTCTTGGCCGGTGCTCGTTATAAGCCACTGATCTCTCAACCTAATCTCAATCAACAGATATGATGATGAAGTGATGAATCAAATGATGTGTCTAGACTACATATAGAGCGCTAAGAATCGAATCAAATCAGATAAGGATCGGATTAACTGGGGGAGAAGAGATGAGCTAATAATAAACCTGAGCAGGAGAAGACATGAGCTGAGGCGAATCGAAGATGTCGAGATACGGCGGCGTATCGGAGTTTACAGGCCGGTTGAGAAGCTTCTCAGGAGATTTAGCGGCGACGGAAGCGAGCGTCGAGAGAAAAGAATCGTTGGGGTTTATCGGAGGCATAGGGATTTTGGCAGCGGCTTTGGCGCGAAAGGCGTCGTAGCGAAAGCTCTTCGAGTTTCTTCTCCCGGGTGAATTCGGAGAACGAGGAGTGGAAGTAAAAGAAGAAGAGCGTGGAAGGAGAGAGTTCATGGATACTTGTAAGCAAGATGCCATTGTGAAAGAAAAAAAGAGCTCCTCGGGCACGAAAGCTCGAGAAAAATAGACTGGTTGAAGAAGGGAAACCAGAGGATGGAGAAGAAATAATTAATAACGGGTCCGGTTTATGGGCTGACCGGTTTATTGGACGCCCAGATCCAGAACCAGGCCCGATAGGCTCAATTATGGACTTTGAATGAGACATATTAAGAGTTGTAGGCGACTTAAAGGGTGGACATTTTGGTTATTTTATCGGTTCGGTTCGGTTGTGGTTCGATTTGGTTAATTCGATTCAATGATTTATCCAACCAAAATAAACTAAATTAATTCGATTTGATTACAAACGCTATAAATAAAAGGACGCAAGCGTTTTCCAAGCAACCACAATCTATAAATAGATTATTTGTAGAGGTTCGGTTCATTGCAAAGAGACAATAACAGACCAACTAAAAGTTTGAAAAGGAAGACATTATTATCAACGGTCATGCGAGATATATAACTCAAATCCAAATCAGATTATTATACTACCAGTGGACCATGAGAAGCATGAATCAATTTGGATACGGCGGTCCTCTATTCCCGGTCACCAGTTCTCCTTTTCAGTCAGATCGCACCTGCAAAAACAAAGTTTTTCATTATGTTAAACTGAAGCAAAACATGAAGTGGTCGTATGCAGAATGCTCGTGAGAGCAGAGCTATTTAAGCAAGGTTTATCTGTAGTTAGACTTACGGGTGAAACTGGAGAATCTGATATCGATCTCGATCGGGACCTGCAGCAAAGACAACAAATGTTTACTGTGGCGTCGGGAATTAAAGTGTTGTTGGTCTGGAAAAGAACTAAACATGGATTCCAGCATAGACAACAAAAAGAAAACGTTAGAGAATCAAAGGGACTCTTAAATCACAAATGTTGCAAGGATCTGCGCTGAGTATCAGAGCAGTAAGTTCCTAGAACCCATCTATAGATGATCCATCAAGTCCCTAAGATCCAGTCCCCAGCTCGCCGCAGTGAGCCAGATCTAGAAAACAAACAAGGCAATACAATTGAAATCACAGTATAGGAGGATCAAGTACAGATCTCCGACATCAAGATTCATATCTTTTCCCTACCGTTAGAATTTTTTTTTTTCGCAAAAGAGAACTTGGGACTAAAGGAATACATCTAGAAGAAAAACAACACGAAGAGAAAGAACACAAGAGATCATTTCAGAAGACAGCTTCATATAGGTTAGAATTAGACTACTGCTACATGTCATTTCGCTAGAAATCAAAGGAGAAGAACTGTCAAGAAGTTGAAACATAAAAAAAAAAAAAATACTAAGTGGAGTTGTTGTAAGTGGTGTGTCAAGCAGTTCATTATGCAAGAAAACTAACAACCTCATGCATTGGAAGATACAAACATCTGTAAATAATTGTAATAGCCATACCTTGAGACTGAGCTACGCGGTGTTGGAGAACGAGAAAGAGGAGTTGGAGAACGGGCAGATCCCGATCTAGCAGGCGACACACTTGCATTGCACTTTGAAGTCAGTCAATACTCATAAATAAGTTAGCAGTATTAACGGCCTCTTTCATGGTGAAGGATAAAGCTGACCTTCTGCTACTATAGCTATAGCTTCGACTCCTGCTTCTTCTAGAATAGTATGGGCTGCGACTCACACTCCTCGACTCATATTCTCTCACCTGAACAATCAGAGATGAATGAGATGTATATCCACCGATTCATTCATTCATTCATTAACAAAATACAAAGAAGGTAACACCGCATACCCGTATATAAGCTCTAGAGAAAGCATTTCGAAACTCAGAATCATCAAGCTTCCTTATCTGTTACAACCAAAAAAAAATGAAGGGAGCTATCAAAGACCTTGACAGTAGTCTCAAAGAAGATAAATTCGGTGCAACGCCTTGAGAAACCAAAGAATCAATGCCACCATGTTAAGGCATGTGTACAACTTACAGCATACTTCATATCATCATAGTTGCTATAATCCACAACCCCAGACATGCCTAGAACCAAAAAAGAAAAGAAAAAGAAAACATGTTAAAAGTGAGTCTTCTTGGAGTTCTGATGCCTAAAAATTAACACTTCAAATGAATTGGATATATTCTCATACGCAAATAATAAGTTGCTAATAATCCAACTTGAGAATATGGACTCACCTCCACGGTCGCGAAAAACTTCAGAAAAGCAGACATCTCCAGCTTTGCGCATGTGGTCCTTAATAACAAACACATAAACATCAAATATATAGCATCAGTTCAGAACAAATATAATAGCAACATGAACTACGGAAGTAATAAACACAAATCAAGAAAATCATATTACCTTAAGGTCCTGCCAGGAAGCAGACGGCGGCAATCCCGTCACAAGCACTGTATGTTTTTACGTTACAGAAAGTGGTAAAATGAGTTTCTTCAGAATGTTAAAAAAAAATAAAAAAACGGATAAGAAGAGTAACACAAACCACGGTAGTCGGAACGTCTAGAAGGTGCACGGCTCCCACTGTAGCTGCTGCTGTACCTATCAACCGATGATGAACCTCTACGACCACCATGTGCAATCTCAACCTAAACATCACACAACAAAGTTAAACATCTTCATCATAAGAATCCCAAAAAGGTAACACCTTCCTCATAAGAAGATGGATATTGTTAAACTAACCCGAAGTCGACATCCATCAAAGTCATACCCATCCCGTCCATAAATAGCATCGTCTGCATCACGAGGATCTTCAAACTGGCATCAATAACATAATACTTTAGAGCCATTAACAAGAAAGAAGAAAACAGATCCACTAATCAATCTCCTATGAGAAATCAACAAAATACCTCAACGAATGCATAACCGGGAGGCCTAGGTGGAATCTTCAAATCAATGTCCACAATAGGTCCATACTGCAAAGAAGATTACACTGTTACTAAGAGTACGTTCAGATCCTAATGAATTCGAAAAGAGAAACAGAGAAAGATTGTTTTCTAAAAAAGAACCTTGTAGAAGAGATCTTCAACCTCTCTCATGCGAATATCACCAGGTAAGTTCCCAACGTAGATCGTACGATTCCATCGGCTGCTGCTACTCATCTGAGACCACTCACACACAGTAGATACCACAAATTAGGATTTTCAACAGAAACAATATTTTAGAAAATATATTTGAAACTTACATTTTCTTTGCTTGCAGGGAGAGAGACACACGAAGAAGAGGAGGAGGAAGCGAGAAAGCGTTAGATTGTTCTGGAAACAAGACAACTACCGAGAAGCGTGTTTTTAAACGTAAGTTGATTCCGTCTTCGGTGGACACTTGTAAAGTTATATCCCACATCCAAACTCTCTAAGCCGTTCGATTAACTTTCTCGACAGAGATAACGAGATTGTTGTAATAAGCCCATTAACGACTTATGGGTACTCGTATCAGCCCAAAAGGCCCATAACTCAGTTTTGGTCGGATTCGGACCAGCTTCGTTTCCTAGGTTATCTGAAAGAAAAAACACAGTCGTTTTAGTAGAAAAGAGGAAGAACACTAGATCGGAACTTCACGCAGAGAAACATTCTCTCTCGGTTCGGAAACGCATCCTCTCTCTCTCTCTCTCTCTCTCCGGTAAGTTTTATGCTCGGATTCGAATACACTTATGATGATGATATTCTGTCCGAATACTTGTTTAGGGTTATGTTCGGACAATCTCCGTCGTCTATCAACAACTTCCATTGTTCACTTTTGCAGGTTGTATTCCAGCTGCATCGACCAAATCTCATAAACTTACCAAAAGAAATAACCTCTCATCATCCAAACATGTTCAAGAAGTAAAGAATCTCTCTTTCATATTGGACTAACCTTTTTTTTTAATTTTTTTTTATGAGGACAATAGGCTTGTGAGGAATGTAAACCTTTTCAGTCGATACTTTGGTTCAGTTATTGGCTAGTATTTACTTGTAGACACAACATCGTTTCTACCTAGGCCCTTCTCATACAATAGCTTAGAATAATCAAATTTATTGAAGTTGTTGTTAGTCTTCTTTTAAGTGATACAGGCCTTTAGATTAGATCTCTTTGAGATTATCATTATGTCTACAAGGTGTTGTTCTTAATGTTCAATTATTTTTTTATCTCAGGTTTTCAATGGAGGAGGTTTCATCGCAAAACCAAGTAAAGGCTTCTGTCCAACGTAGGATTCGCCAGAGTATTCAAGAAGAGGTATCCTTGTTGTTTCATCTGTCTTTTTTTCAATCCCATCTTGAAAATTCTTATTGATTACGTGTAGCTTGTTGTAATGTAATGTTGCAGTACCCGGGACTTGAAACAGTGTTGGAAGATCTACTTCCCAAAAAGTCTCCTCTCATTGTAGTCAAGTGGTTCGTAAACCAACACACTCTTATTATCAGTGCTATTTCTTTCCTCCACTTGCTGTATATTCCTGACTATATTTTTCTCGTGCAGCCCAAACCATCTGACGCTAGTTGTTGTCAACAATGTCCCCCTCTTCTTCTGTATCCGTGATGGGCCATACATGCCAACTCTGCGTCTTCTTCATCAGTGTAAGCTCACTCTTTACCTTTTATCATAGTGCCAAGGTTTTTAGTTTTCACATAGAAAGAAACTTCAATTTTTATCAAGTTACGGAGAATGTCACTGTGGCAGTTGAATGTTTGGAGTATTTTTTTTTTTTGCAGACCCAAATATAATGAAGAGGTTTCAAGTTGATAGAGGTGCCATAAAGTTTGTTTTCTCTGGTGCAAACATAATGTGTCCTGGTCTCACATCCCCTGGAGGCGTTCTGGATGAAGAAGTTGAGGCAGAAAGGCCTGTGGTATGTACACACACACACACACACAAAATAAACTCTTTCTTGGTGTTCTATTCTGTTTGTATTATGTTGATTTAAACCATGAGTTTGTATTGTGTTTAGGCTATATATGCAGAAGGAAAGCAGCATGCCTTAGCAATAGGCTTCACCAAAATGTCAGCCAAGGACATGTAAGTTATATTCCCTTCTCACTCAGTGCCATACTCAAATCACAACTGGAACATAGGAATCATGATTTGGCCGTGTTGGTACATCTCTTATTTGGTTTTGTTATGTGTTTTTGTTGACAGTAAGAGCATCAACAAAGGAATCGGAGTGGACAACATGCATTACCTCAACGACGGTCTCTGGAAGGTACTAACTCTCTCCTGCATCGAGTCGATTAAAGGATTTATTGAGATAAAGTTTTATAGAACTTGTTACTTGATGTTGACTGCAGATGGAACGACTAGATTGAGGAACGAAGTCAAATGTCGTGTGAATCAATCATTCTGGAGGAGATCTCCTTTTTTATGTCTCTAAACTTTTATGGAGCTTTTGTCCGGATCTCAACCTTAGTCATCTGTTTTCAAATATTTGATGTTTTGTTTTTTTACGAGAACAACATCAACCTTAGCTAAGGTTATACAGTTTCCCAATATTTTACTAGCTCCGTATTAACCATGGCTTTAATTAACGTCTTTTAAACATATCAAGTTATTGAAGAAACAGTACAAGTATTATGATGACACATAAGTAGGAATATAATGTGCCTAGTGCCTACTAATTAGTTATTGGCGGTGTTGTACAAAAGTACTAACATTTCAATGTGATTGCACATCATGACAACATTTTATTTTATTTAATTTTCTCATCGTACCATTTTCCAAACTAAACTAAACACAATTAACCAACTTAACCCAAATATTTGGCACTCGTCTTTAACTCAGTAGCTCACTTTTTCGAGGTTTAGGCCTGACTTCAATCCCATCAATTACAATCCCACCCTTCAGCTGATACCCTTTCACTTCGGTTAGACTCATCACAACCTCCTTGTCCTCGTCACCTTCTCCTCCTGTCTCGAACTCTCCTAGCTCTATCTCCATCCACCCGTCTTCTCGCATCTCAGGCTCCCTCCGATAATATCCGAAAATTACGTCCTTCTTGGCCATTTGCTGTTTCTTGTTTTCCAAGCAACTTAGATAACTCATCTTTGTTTTCTTCTCACCATTTCTCACTTTTATCCAAGTCTCGGCCGGAACTAAGTCTAGTCCATATGCTCGTTCTGTCACCTTCATAATAAGATAAGCTCCATAAGTCGTGCTCGGTGATAGAGCTCCGGTTTGGATTTTTCCGATGATTTCTAACCAGTCCGTCATTATAAGTCGGACCCCTTCCGAAAATCTAATACAAATTTTAGAAAAATAAAATTACACCAACAATACAAGTATACACAACTTGCTTATTAATATAGTTTTTTAATTTAAATTTAAAAGTTGACCTTGAATCTGATCGATGGCTCCAAGACCAGTAATGTCGTTGATCGCTCCAAGTTATGGAAAGATCTCTTGCCGACAGAACATACGATATCTTCCCTGTCAGCTTCTCGATCTTGAATATCTACAGATCAAAACATACCTAAGCTTAAGAAAAGCTCTTTTTTGTTATTGTACCAAGGGGGGTGAATGATGGATGAACCTTTCTGCCATTATCTATGAGAACTGATTCACAGAGACATCGATAGAGCTCCTTTTTCGAGGATAAACTCCGAAGAGTCGAGCTAGAGATGAGGCGGCTGTAATCCGTGGGAAGAAACTTCTCCCAGACGAAATCAGAGTCTCCCGCGACCCGGAAAACAGTGGAAACAGACGCCGAGGAGAACGTGTCGGCCGGAGTTGTGAAGGAGAGTATATTCGCCACGCATGACTCTGGTAACATCATCATCATCCTTTTCTTCAGTCTTCAATTTCGAAAAATAGAGAGTAGTATTATCGGTTGGCTCTGTTCCTCAAGTTTCTTTTCTACATGTGTTTTGTGTGTTCTAGACGCAAACGGTGACCGATTAATCATACTATATAATATTAGCAAATGCTTTGGCGACTTTTAGCAAGTGTCCATTTTCGTTGGACTCAGTGGCCTATTTTCCTAAAGTTTGAAATATTATTTTCTTACTTGTCGTTGATCGCCCCAAGTTATGGAAAGATCTCTTGCCGACAGAACATACGTTATCTTCCTAGTAAGCTTCTCTATCTTGAACATCTGATATTGAAACATACCTAAGCTAATAAAAGCTTTTATATAGAGAGAGAACAAACCAATAAACTAATATTATTGTACTGGGGAATGATGGAGGAACCTTTCTGCCATTATCGATGAGAATTGATTCACAGAGACAACGATAGAGCTCCTTTTTGGAGGATAAACTCTGATGAGTCGAGCTAGAGATGAGGCGGCCGTAAACAGAGGGTAGAAACTTCTCCAACGCGAAATCAGAGTTCCCGGCGACAGGGAAAACAGAGGAGACATACGCCGAAGAGATATATCTTCCGGAGTTGTGAATGAGAGGATATTAGCCACGCATGATTCTGGTTGAAAAACAGAGGATGGTATAATTGATGGCTCTGTTTTTGAAGTACATATGTTTTGTATGTTTGCGTAAAATGAATCATACTATATAATATTAGCAATGTGGCGTCTTTTAGCAAGTGTCCATTTGTTTGACAAAAAAGAGGAAGCAAAATGTTTGGCTATTATTATATTCTTTCATTTCCTGGAACACAAGAGGTTTGGCTTTTTTTTGGTCAAGAAAACAAAATATTTCTTTTTGACAGAAAATGAATTTGTTTATTTTTGTGGTTTTTTTGTTTGCCATTATGCAAATGGCAATTATCTACCAGGTTTCTAGTTTTTTCGAATAAACATAAAATTTGAACTAATTTATTTCCGACAAATAACTTAACTTTTGTGCTCTCAAAAGATAACTTGTGTTCTGTATTTTTAGATTTTTAGCTTATAACATTTGGTTGTTAAACAAAAAGGTTATATCATTTTAATTTATTTATAGTTTTTTTTTGTCTAAATTTTATTTCTAGTTTACACTTTACAAAACTACTTTGTTGGAAAACACCTCCGTTTAGGTAGGTACTTACAAGTTACAACGATAGATATATTCCATATTGCTTCGCCTGATAAATATAACTTAAGTGTTTGTTTTGAAGAGTGTAAAAAACTGTTATAGTTAGTTTGGAAAAAAAACTATAAACCACGTTTAAGTGTTTTATCATTTAGTAATGGAATATACCGACGATCGAGACAATCATCGTAACAAAAGCAATATCTAGTTTTTTACATCAGATCAAAGAAATGCATGGTTCTTTGTCTAGAAAAATACCGATCTAAGTGCAGAGAGATGACAATTTACCTGAAAATCCTCATAACAATCTGGAAGCAACGACGTACCAATCCAAATATAGCCGCAAAGATGAGCACAAGTGTGGCGGCAGAAGAAAATGCTGAAACAAAATTCAACAAATGTCACCAAGAGGAGAAAAAATATCATAACAGTAATAATTGAACAAAACAAAACATAAATATAATAAAAAGTTAGAAATTACCAGCAGCGGTAAAGACAGAGTTTGTCGTCACAAGTTTGTAGAAGAAGAATGCAAAGATCAGCTGAATTTTACACCAGCAAAGATTATAATAAGTTTCTATTTTTTTTTGAGAAAGATATAATAAGTTCATAACATCACATGATAACATCGGACAAAGAAAATTACCTTCATCATATGTCCCCAGCAAACATATTTAGCCACTAGACACATGGCAGAGTACACTCCCACACACGTAAACGTGATACCACCGCAGAACTGTTGACATCGCAAATAGCAAGCTTGAAAGTAGTGTCCACTTGTTACTTTGGAGAAATGTAGCAACCCCTATAATAAGAATATACATATATTAGCGACTTCTCAAATAGTGAATGTAAACGAAACTAAGCAAGAGTCATATAATAACAAACTTGAAACAAAGTTCCACTTGTTGGTTCGGAGATACGTAACAAGCCCTGTGATAAGAAAATATATATACACATATATTAGCAACAACTCAAAAAGTGAAATACAAAGACGTTAAGCTATTGTACAACCTTTTAGAGAATCAATCGGGTTCTGAACTGCGTTGTTGGATTGAGAGAGACTGTAATTCTCAGCCAGAGCAGTGTTGAAAGAATTTTTGCAGTCCAAAGAAATGTCATTAAGGAATCGAGAGCATGACATGTTCTTGTTGCATTCAGGGATACGGCATTTAACATTCAGATTGCCGGACCTGATGTTTTGTTCCACGTAATCTACATAATGGACAGCCGGTAATTACACAAAACAGTAATCAAATGATGCCATACAAAATGCAGAAAGTAAACAAAGATTCTTCAGAGTAAGTGACACAGATTCAGATATTACCTTTAACACAGATTCTGCACAGTAGATGAGAGCAGCCGTATGTTGCGCAACTGGTATGCGTGTCACAAAAGTCACAAAACCCCTCACTGGTCAAATACACACCATTAACGACAATTCCTGATATGTTAGCAAGATCATTTCCAGGTTGGTTCCACTCTTCAACGATGGAGGCTTCGTCCCTGTGTAATGGAAAGATGCAAATTGAAATGTAAATGACACACATACATCTAACTGCAAGAAATTTAATCAATCGAACCAGTTGTTTAAGAGGAGGAGGACAGTGGCATATCCGTCAGAGACTCCAATCCTATCAGCTAGCCTTCTCACATGAAGATTAACATCAGACATCTCCTGAATAACAGAAGCAGAGATTAGCATGATTCCTTTGTGGACTGTGAGAAACGAGTATAAAATCAATGGACCGAGACAAATCAGAGATTGGAACAAACTAGGTTCACTGTTCACGCTAAGAAACATAGAATCAATCGCAATGGAAGAAGAGTCATAGATCTGAACAAACGAGTTTACTAGACACGAGTATTGATATAATCAACCTATCGGAAGAAGAATCGGAGCTTGAGACACGAGTATAGAATCAGAATCAGCGATTGGAACAAACAAAATTTCACTCTTCAGACTATGAAACATGTATAGAATCGAAGAAGAAGCAGAGATGAGGACAAACGCATTTCGTTGTTCCGACTGATGAGACAAGTATAGAATCAATCGCAGAAGAATCCGAGATTATCACAATCGAATTAGAATCAATGTATAGGAAGAAGAAGAAGAGATTACCATGGGAATCAGAAGAGCGGAGAAGGAGCTGCAGAAGATCCTGCTAATGGCGCCAGAGAGAAAGAGCGCTCTGTTTGTTTTGAACGAGATGCGTCTGTACTGTATGCATATAAATATCTCCGCTTCTAGGTGGGCCCACAGCATAAACTAATAGTCTTTTTTACAGATATTATTTATTTTTGACAGAGCATAAACTAATAGTTATTTGTAATTATATATACACACATACAAATGATCTATAAATTATGCATACATATGATTATAGTTTAATGTATATATATATTCAATGATCGCAAATTTCCATTTAAATTTTATATGTATTTCTTTTGGCAAGTAAACAAAAACAAACAAATTTTCAAACAAAAAATCAGAATTAGAAGAACAAAAGAATATAAACTCTCATTCCAAAAAAAACAAAAAAAAAATTATAGATAGAGATAAGAAGATGACAAGAAGAATGAAAAAAATTTAGCATAATAAATTTACGAAACTAAAACTATTGTAGTATTGAAATTTGGTTGAATGAAAGGATCACGAATAAATGTTCAAAACCAATATAAAAAAAAATTAAGCTCAAGAGAACAAAGATTAGAGCTAAAATATTAATAAATTTAATTAAAATATAAACAGAAAAAAATCCGCAATGTAAATATTTAAGGGGAAATGGACAAGGAAGACCAACCAATTCGCTTATTATTCAAATAAAGATAGAAACAAACAAGACAACATAAGAGCAAGTTCATCTTTCCACCACTCGTGTGTCAATGTTGCCTGTTTAATCCCTAAATACCGATCAAAATATAAAAATAAAATGACTAGAGAAGTAGATAACAGGATCCCAAAGCTAACCCATTTCAAAAGCCGGGATATCTTGAAGCATTGCTCCTGGTGCTTAGAAAACAATCTGCCTCCTCTACAGGTCCTGGTCTGATATTCTTGATGTCCCGAAAGTGGAACCAAGTTCTCGACGTAGGGAGATATAACTAAAGCATCCAAGGAGAGGCAGCGAATCTCTTTCGTCTCCGAATAATATTTGAACAAATGTCTGAAATTATTACAAAACACAACATTTCTTTGCTTAGAAACTGTCACCGGCGTGAAGTCCATACCATACTTTGTCAATGGTAGATTAGAATCGAGACCACCTAAATTTATGGAGAAAGTTTTGCTCCATATTTCTTCACTCGCATTCATGGTCCAAATCTCTAGTATCCATTCAGGCAGAATTGTGGATTTGGCAATGCCTAGACGTTCCCCAAGGTTCACTATCTTGGAGCACCGGGTGACCCACGTAGCCGACGGAACCGAGACATTATGGAACTCTAGTTTGTGAACATCCAAGGCTAGTATTTTGTAACCAAGCCCAATGTGTAAACGCCGCCCCGAGAATATCCAATAGATAGATCCATTAACACACACAGATTTTCTTCCAAGATTGTGCACATAAGGAGGTAGCTTCAGTTTCGTCCACTCACCACTTTCAACACTAAGAAGATGGCATTCTTCCTCAACAGGTTCGACACACATCTTCACCACTTTATAGCTTCCTGTAACAATGTCTTTACCGAAACCCATGACCCAATTTCCCTGAAAGAAATCGTCCGACCCTGAAAGAAAGTTTCCAACTTTTTATCTTTTTAATGTTTAAATTTCGTCAATGTAGAAGCCAAAACCATCAACCGTGTGATTACCGTTTCTAAACGGGGAGGACAATGGATCTGGGCCGGGAGGAAATCGCCGGAGTTGACCGGTGGAAGGGTTCAAAACGATGATGCTTTCTGGTTCGGGGATGCAGACCAAACCTTCGCAAGACATGGAGGGTCGTGCGTCGTCGCAGTGAAGATAGACGATCTCCTCGTCCCCTTCAAACCGAGATTCCGGGAGGAGACGCGGCTGGTCTCCGCAGCGACACTTGTGAGCAGCGAGGATTTTCGGCTCTTTTTGAACATTCATACGCCTTCTTCGCACGAACATCTCCGATTCCAGAATTGATCTCCATTCTTTTGACACGGTTTTGAATCTGAGTATTGATTTCAAGGGCAGACGAAGCAAAATTTCTTCCAGTAATTCTGGTGTTATGTAGATCGAATTAGGGTTTTCGTATTCTCCCCTCATATTCAATTGTCTGTGATTCTGAGAAGACGCTTTTTTTTTTTTTTTTTGAACGGCTAACATATCTCTTACAAAAAGTATTTTTTTTTTAAAGAAAAATGTTTCTAAAATAGGTTTTTTACATTTTTAATGTATTTTTATAAAATAAAACTGGAAAACTTTAACAACAAAATTAATTAGGTTGGTTGAATTTATATTGACTAAAATTTATAAAAACTAATAAAATACAAACAATAATATCTAAACATATGTGACTTTTTATTAAAAATATATATACCAAAAACGGATGGAGTACAAAAAGAATCAACTTTCTTAGTTTGACGATGTTGACTTTTCGATTTCTTCTTTTTCCGACAATTTTCCTTCTTTGCTTTTTTGTACAATTCCTTTTTTTTACAAAGGAGAAAAGTAAAGAATGCGAGAAACAAAAAGTGGTTTCAAGTGGTGACTGAACCCTTTGCTTGGTCTTTTTCCTTCCATGGCGTCTTTCTTTTTCTTGCATACTGTGCATAGGAAGGGACCTTCCCATCGCTTAGATGCTGAAGAGATGATAGGACCCTCGTTGCTTGATACATCTTCAGCTGGAGATTGATCTATTTGGCATACAGGACATTTCAAGAGCCCTGTTTCCGTATTTGAGGGAAGATCCTTTCCCAATCTGCATTTCAAAAACAGCAATATCAGTATAAGAAACCCTCAGTCACACTATGTATAAGGTTTCGGCAACATCAGTTTTTGGCTATAAACTTTTACCTATCTGCAAGCACAGCAGATCCTTCTTCAAACAATTCTTCTACACAAGATGGAACTATGTCAGCAACGACACAAGTAGTATCATCCTTCAACCCTTTTGTTCGCAATGCTTCCTGAAAATAAACAACATCATATGATTCAGAGTCTAAAAGGAATCTAGATCGGAGTTGATGTACAAACCTTAACAACAAGTTTAGCAGCAAGCTCGGTAGATAAACCACGACAAGCTTTGGCAGCCATATCAGAAGACAATATATTCCATATACCATCTGAAGCTATAATGAGTCTCCCTCCAGCATCTGAAAGCTGAAAGCACAGATGATAAAACAAAATATTGTGTTCACTGTTCAGTGTCTAATAATATAAGCATTGATAAAAAAATGCACCAAGGGGGGAAGAAGGGGGACTTACTTTCACTTGCTTAACATGAGGTATTGGGACAATATATTCTCCCACATCAGTATCACCAATCGACCTTGAAAGACACAAACCACCAGGCCAGCATCGAAGTGGGCCGACCTATAGAGTCATCAGAACCATATCACACATTACAACCCCACCAAAATCCAAAACTACAATGAAGCAGACACTGAAATTCACTGGACGTGACCATACCGCATTGCCACCAAAAACATTAAGCAGTTTTACATCTCATCCATTGACTCAAGTCTCAAACTGTCACTCACTCCCCTAAAGTAGCTAAAGAATACTAATCATATCTGTGGTTTTTTTTATATATCATATCTGTGGTTAACTGTTACATTTACAGATATTTCACTGATTATGCTGTTCAATTTCATTGAAAAATATATATTTCAAATTTCTTCTAGACTCTATTTTTATTTGTCAAAATACTATATTTTCTCTTTGTGATATATCATATTTTATTGAACCTGATACCAACTCATCAGAATTCAGAAATTAAGCGAGAATTTAATATATCTTATTAAAACAGAAACATTATGTTGGACCTAACATTTATTTTGTAAGTTTTTAAATTAAATACACTTTTATATTTTATAGTTAAACATACATTAAATCACTTTATGTTCCTTTCTTTATACTACTATCCATGTTTCCAAACAATATACTTATTTCTTTATACTACTATCAATGTTTCCAAACAATATATTTATTTCTTTATACTACTATCAATGTTTCCAAACAATATATTTTTATACTACTATCAATGTTTCCAAATAATACAATAATTAATTTTAGTTATTTTATATCTATCATTTTCTCTTTAAAATTTTGTAGAAACGTCATAATTTTAAAGTTCACTATCATAAATTGCAAAATAGTGAACTTTAAAATTTCGATTATAAGATTACAAATTATGAAGCTATTACAATTTAAACCTAATTAGATTACATATCGGTCATCCATTAGTTCAATCGGTTAGTTTCGGATTTTAGTGATTTTTTAATATGAATATTTTAAAAACATAAATTGAATTGTCAGATCTCCGGATTAACCGGTATAATCACAATCGGGTTGAATTTAAAAATACTGATTTATATGCAAAAATATTTTAAATACACACTTAAAATTTACCAAAATATTTGTTAAATTATTAGTGAAATTTTTCATCGTAAAATATTCCGAAATCTAGTTTATCTGTTAAATGCTGTGAATATATCGGAAAGAACATACGTATTATCATGAAGTTACCGTCTAATTGGAAAATCGGACGTAAAAATTATACTTAAACCGTAACTAACCGAGAAATTGGCGCTAAGACACTCAGCTTGCTTCCTTTCAAAACAGAGCTAAACGAACTAGCTGCTGAGCAAAGGAGTGCCTGTTTAATGGAAATCGAGAGGAAGCTCCTACGCCTCCTCCACGGCCACAGCACTCGAACCCGTTTACCCGAGATCCACGCCCATCTCCTCCGTCACTTCCTCCACGGTTCCAACCTCCTCCTCGCCCACTTCATCTCCATCTGCGGATCCCTCCGCAACTCCGACTACGCCTCCCGCGTCTTCGCCCACATCCAAAACCCTAACGTCCTCGTCTTCAACGCCGTCATCAAATGCTACTCCCTCGTCGGCCCTCCTCTAAAGTCTCTCTCTTTCTTCTCCTCCATGAAATCCCGCGGCATCTGGGCCGACGAGTACACCTACGCGCCTCTCCTCAAATCCTGCTCGTCTCTTCCCGATCTTCGCTTCGGGGAGTGTGTTCACGGAGAGGTTGTTAGAACCGGGCTGCACCGTCTCGGTAAGATTCGGATCGGGGTCGTGGAGCTTTACGCTTCGAGCGGGAGGATGGGCGATGCGCGGAAGGTGTTCGACGAAATGCCTGAGAGAAACGTCGTCGTCTGGAACTTGATGATCCGAGGGTTCTGCGACTCAGGGGACGTTGAGAGAGGTCTTGGATTGTTCCGGAAGATGAGCGTTGAAAGGAGCGTTGTGACGTGGAACTCGATGATCTCGAGCTTGTCCAGATGTGGCAGAGACCGCGAGGCTTTGGAGCTTTTCTGCGAGATGGTTGATCAAGGATTCGATCCTGACGAGGCCACTGTGGTGACAGTCTTGCCAATCTCTGCTTCTCTCGGAGTTTTGGATACTGGAAAATGGATTCATTCCACGGCAGAGTCTAAGGGTCTGGTTAAAGATTTCGTCACGGTGGGAAACGCTTTGGTTGATTTCTACTGCAAAAGCGGTGACTTGGAGGCTGCGACGGCTATATTCAAGAAAATGCAGCGGAGAAACGTGGTTTC
Organism: Raphanus sativus; assembly: GCF_000801105.2. Lineage (NCBI taxonomy): Eukaryota > Viridiplantae > Streptophyta > Magnoliopsida > Brassicales > Brassicaceae > Raphanus > Raphanus sativus. The sequence goes on from NW_026616042.1 coordinate 24,136, forward strand.
GTGGAACACTATGATATCGGGAGCAGCGGTGAACGGGAATGGGGGATTGGGGATAGACTTGTTTGATGATATGATCGAGGAAGGAGAAGTATCTCCAAACGAAGCGACGTTCTTGGGGGTTTTAGCCTGTTGCTCATACACTGGTCGGGTTGATAAAGGAGAGGAGTTGTTTGGTTTGATGATGGAGAGATTCAAGCTTGAGCCGAGTACTGAGCACTACGGTGCCATGGTTGATCTAATGAGCAGGAGTGGACGGATCAAAGAGGCGTTTGAGTTTCTCAAAAGTATGCCTGTAAAGGCTAACGCAGCGATGTGGGGTTCGCTTCTCAGTGCGTGTCGCAGCCACGGAGATGTGAAGCTAGCAGAGGTTGCAGCTATGGAGTTGGTGAGGATTGAGCCTGAGAACTCGGGGAATTATGTGTTGTTATCTAATCTGTATGCAGAGGAAGGGAGGTGGGAAGATGTAGAGAAGGTGAGAGCGTTGATGAAGAAGAAATCGCTCAGAAAATCTACAGGCCAAAGCACCATTTGCAATGCATCACCCTAAGAAGTAGCTCGTATTCTTTGATAACATAGTGATTACTACTTCACAATCAGAAACACATTTTTGTTTTTAGAGTTGTAAGCCATCGACTTAACATACATTAGAACTTAAAAGAGGAAACTACAAGAAGAGAAACAGTTTTATGTCTTTTCAATAGAGGAAGAAAAAAATGAGATGTCTGATTCATAATACCGTGAAGCAAATCTTTGATTGGTTTTCCTACTTGATGTAGTAAGAAAGCCATTTGAAGCCCTCACCATATCCCATTTTGCGGACGATGCTGCACATGAAGACCTCGAGCGGACGAACGCCAGATTCTCCAAGACTCACATTGCTTTTACCGGTAGTGAAATTGGTGAGACCCAAATGATACCTAAGCTCATCTTCAGAGGCTGCATAAGGAATATCAATCTTGTTTCCAAGGATAAGAAAAGGGACACTTGCTAATGCTTCATCAGATAAGAGAGCGTCAAGCTCTCTTTTCGACTCCACAAATCTCTCCTTGTCGTAAGCATCCACTAGGTACACAACAGCATCAACCTTCACACACAGACAGAGAGAAAAGAGTTTGTATCAGCATCGATATATAGATTCACACAAACACAGACACATGTATATTATGAATTTTGCTTCCAGCATAAGCATCTAAACTATACATTTCTATGCTTTCAATATTGTGCCATGTACCATATGCAAAGAGATTATCACTTGTCAAGGAGATTTAATAATAGAAAGCATGTCTCTAGTGACAGGATTATGTTGAGATGCAATTGAGAGAGAGAGAGAGACCTTGGCATAGTAGTCTTTCCAGACCCTACGGGCAATCTGATGGCCACCCAAGTCAAAGGCCTTGAACTTGATTTTGCCAATGCTCAGTTCCTCAGATGTTGGATGCTGTGTTGGCTGGTGCTGAACTAATCTCTGTTAACAGACAAAACAGCGAAATCGAGAATTAAGCATGTTTGGTTCTTCCGCCTTTCAAACAACACGCAATCGGATGTTCGAAAAAACACCATATGTAATCAAATAAGAAGAAGGAGCTAATGAAAAAAAAATCACCTCGTCTTTGAGCATGTGAAGCAGAGTTGTTTTCCCGGCATTGTCGAGCCCGAGAAACAAGATCTTCGCCTCTTTCTGCCACAGACCTAACGTCGCCAGGATTCCATAGAACCAATCAAACAAAAACATGCCTAAGTCGTCTTCAAATAAACTTTTATGATCTTTGTATTCAGAGATCTAATCGAGAGAGAGATGAAGAAGAACCAAACAAAAAATCAAATAGAAAAGGTTTTGTTTTGATGATGAGTGAAATCATTATTAAATGTAACGCATTTATACAAAAAAGGAGAAAAGGGAATAATAAACACGTGGATGATGGAGAGCTGGTGAATTGATGTGGAGCCTCCTGATTGGTACTAATCCTTCTCGTTGACGTCATTTGAACCAATGTGAACCGTCCGATCTAAGAATCAGAGGTTATGATCTTTTTTTAATACGTTGGCTTTGTTGGTTGGACTTTAATGGAATTTTCTTTCTCTGGGTAGGTGAGAGCCAAAAGAGAGATGGTTGGCAGCAAAAGATGATTAATGGCAGGGAGAATCGTTTGTCTCTATAACTTTGCCACATTTAGTTACAAAACATTTATACAAAGTCCAAATGGTTATTTGTGGTTAACAACACTTTGTGAAGTGATTTGATTTTGCTGGTTTAGTTATTTCAGAGTTGCTTATCTTATAGATGCAGACTTGCAGTGGTCTTTTATAGCTGGGACCAAATTGTTAGCCATTGTCTAGTAGAGCTAAATAAAATTCAAGTATGTATGAGTTTTCAACTGTAATCCAGGATTTAAACAAGAAGAGATGTAAGTGCAAAATGTCATCTTATGGTTTTCAGTACAAAAAGAGCATCTTGATCATCACATCATTGTGTACCGCTACTCGCCCCACACATTTGCCCCACTTTTTAAACTGCTAAAACTTGTTCTACCCTCCGACAAGCTAGATTGCTAGAGTACTTCAAAAGAAAGGATCAAAACAAAAAATAAAAGAGGCTCGAAAACTTTTGGTCTTCATTCTTCAACGTTCTTTCCCTTACAGCTCATCCTGCATAAAACAAATATCACCCATTATAAACTTTAATCAACCAAAACAAGAATAATATAGACTGACTGAAATCTTCAAAGTGAAACTGTGGCAAGTATTTTTCTTAACATACATGAGCGGTGGCGTCTTTCTCCTCTGAGGTTTCCTCGCCAGCTTCTGATTTGGCCTCGGTCTTTGATTCGGTATCTGATTCATCTCCTTCATCTTCCTCTGCTTCATCTTCAGCCTGGAAACACGTTCGTACACAAATGATATCAGTTCCGGGTCTTGGGACAAAACAAAACTGAAGTCTTAATAAATCACAAATAAGACTTACATCAGTTTCTGCTGGAGCGTCCTTGGATTCCTCTTCCTCTTTCTTCTTCTCAATCTCATCGAAAGCTGCTTTCTCCGCCTGCAGTAACGAGAGATTAGATTGGTTATTCTTATCAGTAACCAGAAACAAACAGTTGTGTTCATGTAGATGGGTATCTTTTAAAGCACGTACATCCTTGAGCTTTCCCCATGTTTCATCTGCCAACTTCTTGGCGTAGTCTGGGTCATCGCAGATCAAGACATTGTCGAACAATGATCCTGATTTCACCTGAAAGAGAGTGAGATAAGCACTTTTAGATGGGAGTCAAGGGTCCATGAAACAGTTCTCAAAAAACAAGACAAGATGTCACAGTGAGAAGATCTATTACCTGCCACAATTCGATTCCAACATACTTCAGCTTGGGGAAGACATAGAGCTCTGCGTCATCCTTGAAGTCTGCACGAAACAAGTTAAATTAGGCACGGTAATGGTTAGATATTATGTCTCGGTGAGCTAAAGTTTCATGTGAGTCTATGCACCAAGTTAAACCAGCATGTTGAGTACTTCAGTTAGAAACCATGCGAACATGATATTTTTTTTTTTGGTCAAAACCATGCGAACATGATATAAAACTCTAATTTAAAGTGAAAAAAATGAATTACTAAACGTATCAAATTGGTATGACCTTGAGTTTAATGATAGTGAAGACAAAAAGACAGGCGGTTGTGAAAATGATAAGTCCACAGTATAAAAAGTAAAAATTACCAGGGTTGTCAATCAGTGGAGCTTCCCATTTGCCCTTGTAGTTGGGGTTCTTGATTTGCTACAGAAAAAAATATGACAACCTTGAGAGGATGAAAAAGGTTAATACTATATACATATTGACAGCAAGATTGACAAACCTTGGGCTTCCATTCACCCATGTACTCAGGGTTGGGAATGGTAGGGGCAGTCCACTCACCATCTTCTTCCTCATCCCAGTCCTCAGGCTAAGAGAAAGGACACAAAGAAAAATTAGCAAATATAGAACACAGCAAGAGATTTTAGATATTAAATCAACTATAGACAAAGTAAAAACCTGTTTTGCATCAGTATCTGGGATCTCCTTTGGGATATCATCGTATCCGTCAGGTTTCTTGTCTTCAGGGTCGGGAATGTACTCTTGCTCGTCCCAGTCCTCAGGCTGTAACAAAAAAAAAGATATCAGATTGCATGAGTTTTGGTCTGGTTTGTTCTTATTCGGTCTATAATTGAGACACAGTAAAGTAACTGATTATCAGTTTAGTCTGGTTCTCCATAAGTCATCACATACCTTCTTGGCGCTGGGGTCCTTGATCTTCTTGGGTGGGAGAAGATCCCAGTCAGAGTACAGGCTACCGGTTTGCTTCTCAACATTGTCAATGAGAATACTGTAAGTAGCATCTGGGCGGAGGATGAATGTGTACACGTGGGTGAGCTGGTCAGTTTCACATGGAACATCCTTCTTGATCAGGTGGTTGGCGTCATTGTAGGTAAGGATAGCATGCACTTTCTTCGTGCTGTAGCCACAGATATCGGGACCAAACATAATGCTGCAGGTAAAAAACGAAGATGGTTGTTAAATGCTAGTTGATGATATTTATGATTTTATAGTCTTTTATAGAAAACTAGACGAGAAAGGTAATTGTACCTGTATGGGGTGTCACCACCAAATTTCTTCTGGTCAACGTCACCACTGAGCAGCTTCATGTAGCCACCACCACAGTCAAGCTTCTGCTCGTGCTTGACCGAGAACTGGAAGACTAAGGTTTTGTCCTTGTTGCTAAATTCAGGGAACTCAGCAGAAATGGCGTAGAACCTGTAGTCCTCACTGGTCTGGATACCTGCAATACAATGAGAGTTGCAACACAGCATTAACAAAAAGGAATCATGAGACGGTTACTAGCTCTGAAAGCTGAATGGATCATACCTTTATCGTTAGCATCACCAGACCAATTTCCTGCAGTGTGGCTCCACTCCCCAGCAGACTTGTCATCTTTCTTCCACTCAGATTTAACCCATCTGTTCTCCCATCCATCTTAAGAAACAAAAGACAGAAAAAAATTTAACAAAAATTGCACCCACGGGCTTAGATTAAAGGTAGTAATACAATGTGAACAATCATCTCAGAGTTTTATCGATTGATGACTCCTTGCTCTAGTGATATATCTCCACGAAGAGTATTATCAATCAAAAGTTAACAACCATTTCAAAAACCTCTTCCGATTAATAATTTCAAATCAATGAATCCCCAAAACTGATAGATCCGTAATAAACCATGATCAAACATTTGCAAAATGATCTTATCCGATGAAATCGTTGCAGCATAATCGCATTTAACAGTCAAAATGATTAATATATCGCAAGACGAATACGGACAACACACATCACTGAATCCTAAGAATCTGGAAAAATACAGATAGAGAGAAAGAAAAGCAGGTTATACCATCAAAGCGCTCCTCGAAGATAACTGCGGCGGAAGCGATCGCGATGAGACCGATAAGAATCAACGAGAGGAGGCTAAGGATTAGTTTCGCCATTGCTAAAAACTCAGATCGGAGCTGCTTCAGTGAGATCAGGGGTTGTTGTATAAGACCTGGAGATATATATACTGCGAGCTGCAAGTGAAGTTGCTCTCATCACTGATATTATCTTCGGCCACGTAATCCAATCAGTAACGGACACGTCATCAGTGCTTGTCATTAGAAGTGACATGGCGCTATGATATTGGTTGGAACTGCGAGGGAAAGGGACACGTGGGTAAATACTACCGGTGGGTGGTTATAAGGTCCAAAAGAAAAAGAAGTGTGCTTTTCTCGTGGGGAAGTAAAACAAAAGAAAAGAAAAAGAAGAAGCAGATCTCTCGGGTAGTTTCGTTAAAAAACACCGCTTGGTTTGTTGGACCGAAACGTGATCACCACCGTTGGTTTTTCTTTAATCTTAGAACAATTCTAAAAGCGTGGGCCGAGGGAAACACTCATGTGTGTTACCATTAATAATCACGACTTTGAGCCCATAGCTTTTAGCTTTTATGTTGTGTTGATGCTTCTTCTTCGTGTGAAGGTTAGCTTGAAAGCTACTCAAAGTCTTACTTCAGTTAATAATAATAACGACTCATGAGAAAACGTTATGATCACCACGATGAAGGTTGGAGTCTTAATTACAAAGATTTAGTAAAAGAAAAACAGCTTTGTGAATTTGAAATGGTGTGGAAGTTAGCTAAGAATTCTTAAACAATTTGAACATCTTCCAGTACCACAACAGATGTTAGGCATAAGCACATAGTCACCACCTCCATGGCTTCTCTCTAACTCCATCAGCTTCTTATTAACCCTCTCAGCCATTTCAGGATCATCATAAAGACTACAACAAGCTCAACTCCAAATCAAGTACCACTACAAATCAATGAGTTACATGAAGATCCTAATTAAAAGAAAAAGCAAATTTGCAGCTAATTAATCCTCTAAAACCTTTTAAAATTTATCAGAAGAAAACAACGCTGTTATATACATACCATCATTCGTTTGGCTTGGCTGATCCAGGATTCCTGCCCAAACTGAATAATCATCGGTTTTCCTTTGAACACAAAACCATTTACAAGATTCTGCATAATTCACAAACAACAACACATCAGTCATTTCCTCTTTATGTGGGTTTAAAGAAACACGTTTGTCTTATATTCAAGCACAAAATGCTTGTCAATGGTATACCACATCAACACATCATATATATATATATAATATAGTATTCAGACTGAAATAGAATTTACATAGAAGCAAGAAGGTGTCAAGGATTATTACCAGCGCACGATGTGCGACTTCAACTGATGGAAATGTCAAAAAAGCTTGCCCTCTCATCCTTCCTTCCTATAGTTTTCTCACGTTAAATTAAAGTCATAAAACAAGAAGATCGATAATAATCCAAGTGAAGTTTAAGGTTATGAAAGCCCATAGACGGACGCATTACCTGCATCAGCCTCACACCAAGACTCGATTTAGCTGCTTCGATGCTTCCAAATTGTGACCCTACATGATTACCAATATTTTTCTATGAATTGACTTCCAGAAAGGCAAAGGTATCAGCACTAAATTAACGACTCTAGATTTTTTTGATTCAACTAGCTTAGCGACATCTTACCAAATATGTAATAGAAATCATCAGTTATAACGTCTTTGGCAAGATTTTGATATACAACACAAGCGAAGATTCCCAGCTGTGTAGTTCTGCACACAATAAAAAAAACAAAATGCATCTTCTCTCAGTGGATATGTTATTTTCAGAGAATGGACACTCTTAACATTTGAATTATATAACGTGAAAGGAGGAAAACAGTCATGAGTGAGCTGCTGCATAGAAAAGATACAATATCAAGCAGTAAACACCTTTTCATGGATACAGAGTCCCCAGTAACAAGTATGCATAGCCAATCAATCAGGTTCACACAATTATAAAACTTCTTCTCAGCATAAATATATATTATAGGTTCCTCGTATATACTACTATACGTACCTTGAACATAGGCAATGAAAGAAATCCTGCGGAGGTAACCTCCCTTCTCCAACTCCTCTAAGCTTGCAAACGGTTTCAAAATTAAATCTTCTTTTCTTGGCTCCTCCTCTGCAGGGCCTTCAAGCTCAATATCCTCTTTATGTTGTTCCTCTTGAGTAACTTTTTGGTAATCTTGATCTACCGGCATAGACCTTACAAAATTCAGCAAAACTACGCAGCCTAATGATTGAAAGGTAATTATAGATAATAGGATACCTGCAAAACATGTTTGTTCTTTTTATCCGAG